>NC_068278.1:51096839-51396839 GCF_025860055.1 Xyrauchen texanus | reverse complement strand
CTCAACTTCATGGGCTCCTAATTTGCATATGGCAAAAGAGAAAAGAGATGCATTTACAGTGTCCCCTCACTCACCTGTGCAAGAGTCGTTACAAGTCAGCAGGTTGTAATGAGTTGTACGTATCGGATTAACAATATTAGTGTCTGTTACCACTTCAGTTAGACCCTTGCAAACGGTTATCTTGAGTGTGTGTGTGTGCGCACGCGTGTGAATATAAATGAATAGGTGAGTTTTACATTTATAAATGGCATCGGTCCACAAAAATAGCCTAACACGTCCACAAACACAAAGATAATCTGTTTAAGTTTTGTTAATATAGCTTAATGGCCCTCTTTTTTTTGTTACCATAGTTTCCACCAAGACCATGGTTCCTACAGTTATTATATCAAAATGTTGGTATTGCCTAGGGCTGGATACAAACATAGATTAAATCAAGATCTTCATTTGAAAATGAATTTGTAGAGTGCTTCCCGTCTTGCAGATGTCACTGCGATCTGCTGAACTAACTCAAACAGAAAATTAATCTTATGTAAGCAAAATAAAAATTTGAACTGAAATATACCCAAATGAATCTGAACAGAATCATATTGCATAAAAATGAGAACTTCTGAATAACAATATAATCAAATCGGGGAATCTATATATCGATTCCCAACCTTTGTATTATCCACCACAGTCATCTCAAAACTATAATAAAATATTGTGACCGCATCCTGCATTTTTTGAAGGAAATCCCCAATTAATTTAATGTGAATTTACAGTCACAACATTAGCTTCAAGTAGTTATAATAGTCTATTGTGCCAACCTTGGTAATTGTTTTGTAAGGCTAAACCCTATTTTTCGTCTCATATTTCAACAAAACATAAAATGGAATAGTGAAACAAATAATGATTCTAATAAAAAGGGAAAACACAGACAAGCTATTTTAACACCAGTTTTTAAATATTAACTTAACATAGACCCAAATATGTTAAATTGACAATCCTAACACTACTTTGTTATGATATCCACTATACAGCATCTCTAATAAATTGCATCATCATAAATCATTGTATGACATAATAGGGGTAATTTCCTGATGAATCAAATTTTCCTTGATATTTTTGACATAAGGGGTCAAATCAACTACAACTCCACTTAATCCCCAATGCAATAAAATCATTGGTTGAAACCAAGCAGCAAAAAAACCTTGTTCTGTACTTCCGCGACTTTTCTACTAGGGATGAGTGGAACGACAAATTTCACAGATGTTTAAATGTACATTTTGGAGTCGACTAGTCTAAAAAGAAAGAAACCCTCAGAAAACATTAAAAAACATTGTGTTTAAGTGACCCATTTAAAATACTCCAATGGCCAAATCTGATGCTAAATTCCACTGAAAAAGGGGCATTTATCTACAATGTGCTTGACTTGGATCATCATCATTGTAGGCTACATTAAATATTGAACATGACATGCATTTAATGAATCAATGTTAGCGAATACAGGCATAATTAGTGAAAGTACTGAAAAGTTGTGTATTTCACACCATGATTAGCCTATGATTTATTAAACCAGCTGTTTGGTTAAGAATGTTAAATCAATAACAGTTTATGAAGAAAGAAAATAAAAAGCTAGGATTAAATATTTTTTTACAAATCCACCAATTGTATCATTCTAAACATGAGATGCACATAGAATAAAAAGGTATTTAACCCATAGATGCAATTAGCACATCGTTGAAAATAGCATTCTTGATCAGGAAAGTAAAAAAGAAAATTGCATACCTAGCCTAAAATAAAACCTTTTTTTTAAAGGCTACTTACTCAAAAGCATACATATTTGATAAGCAATGAACATGTCATCATGGTACAGTATTGTGCGGTACCTGACTCACCTGAGGCCATTATCCTGTGCTTGAAAATCCACCTCGATGGGAAAATAACTTGCAAGCGCACACAGATTTAAAGACTCAATTTTAAAAACATCCATAGCGATTTAAGCCAACGTTTCAGAAATTTGCTTCCCGCACCACCAAAGTGATTTCCATAGCTACTTTGCTGGTTATATCCGCTCCAGATATACTTTTTTTTTTTTTTTTTTTTTATAATATTTGTATTATTAATTATATTTAAAATGTGTAACATTAACATGACAGTAATTTAAGCGCAGACTTTGTTATAATATAAAGTGTAAAATATATATAAATGTGTAAAAATGCTGAAAAACATTGACTGACTAGAAATTTCAGTGTCGACTAGCAGCATCATATCGGTTTAATAGACTAGTCTCACACATCCCTATTCCCTACGTCACTAGGGGGCCCATTAATTTATGACCACCTCTACAGTGAAAAACATAAATGCACACTTTACATCGTCACACCCTTGGCCCCGCCCACTGGCGCTCCATTCGTACTCCGAAAGAACAGGACAAACAGGCCTTGTGTGGCCTACTAACAATCCCTGAAAACCAAAGGCAACCCATCTGCACTATTTTTGTATATAAACAAGCACTACACATATGTCTTTAACCATTGTTATGTATCTCGTGCTGCTTTTAACTAGTTTCAGACAGAGGGCCAGAAACAGGGTGGAAAATTATCATAAATTCCTAAATTATGACTGTTTTGGACTTTAATAATATAATCAGACCTCAAAGATAATTAAAAAAATATATAATTAAAAAAGGTTACATCATTAACCCTTTAACAAGAGAGAGGAACTATTACATGCACTCCAGTCCTATGATCTAAAGGTAACAGAGGGACCACAGAGTTCAGTCACTACATTCTGTATCTGGCCTTCATTTAGGTGTCAGTTGATACAACAGTCTAGCGATCTGATATTCTGGTAGTTCATGTTCCTTTAACACCTTCGGCAAAGGTGTCTGATAGACTGAGTAGACTAAGAGAAAGACTTCATTAACTATCAACCAACCACAGGCATTCCATATACATAGGAGTATGAATGCATTCTTTAAACAGACTTTGAATGTGATAATTCAGGAGTTCCAATAATTCTACGCTCACCTTTTATTCTTATACTTGTAATCTTATACGTAATCTTGGTGTTACCAGCCTAGATCCTTAACACTAAGGCTTCCACCATTGCACCAGAAATAAAAATCACATACAGTACTAAATAAGAGGCTGTAAAGATACTGTGGGATGACACTTTGATAACAAAAACAGCAACTAGATATGTTTTCAGTAAAAGCGCTTAGTACATTACTGTTGCAAGCCAATACAATAAAAAGAGACTCCTGTTTTAGGGGCTTGTTTTTATTACAGCACTGACGGTCTGACTAACCTCGGTTCATCTCAGGACCAATCTTTAGTCCCAATGACAGTTCAATCCCCTACAGCTATAGAGGTTATCAATTTCACAATGCATTGATTTCTCGCACACACACACACACACACACACACACACACACACACACACACACACACACACACACACACACACACACACACACAAACTAACACTCAAAATGGTCTGGAAGATCCAGTGTTGTGTGTAATTTCATTACAAATTAATTACTCTAATTCAATAAAATTTTAGACACAAAAAGTAGAGCAACACATTACATTTTAAATTATTGTAAGTGTTTTAGAAATGAATTAGCATAAAGTAATAAGTAATATTACTTTTTTAATGAATCAGTAAAGTAATCTGATTAAGTAGCGAGTCATTTTTATTGGTAATTTACCCAACATTGTCGACATGTCTCACAACATTCAACACCGAAACAGAACTTGAAAATATTAAGTAAATAGTACCTGTATTCAATTCAAGCATCTGCAAATAAATGCTCTAGCTTTTAAGTAAATATTATTTATGATTGTTTGTTACCTTTACAGCATGTCGTCATGTATCAATCCTAAAGTAGAAAACTGTCATATTTACTCTGAGTAAATTTCACTAACTTTACTTAATTTATAGAAGCTGGTATTCCCAGCATGCACCATGCTTGAATAATTAATGAGCCTGCATGGTTGAACTTTTTGCAAGTTTATTTACACCATTTTATTGTTGATATTGTTAGTTTTAGCAAAATCTTGCTTTAGATTTTCTATTCCAAATTAAACATTCATGATAAAAAAAATATATCTGTTGACTGTTACCATTGTTGTGTTTTTTGCACCAAGTGTTAAGGTCTACATACACAGCTCTGCATCTTGTTTCTATTGCCAGTAATGCAAGGTGATGCTGTCTAATAGACTACATAGCATGCAATAAGCTTCCCTGTCAGGTCCTTATAATAGAAGTACATGGGTGCCAGCACTTTGACGGGGCAAGTGTCATATTTGGGCAGCATAAAAGTAATCCACAAGACTCCAGTTTATCAATGAATGCATTCTGAAGCAAATCGTTGAAGCAAGTCATGAATTTAAGTACAATTTACTTCAATGTTATACCATTAAAATGTACAAATGATGTACACTTATTTTTTTTCCAGTGTATATTTCACACATATGTTGTTCTGATACAACTGTTTGGCGTAGCTATATGGTGTGCTTTGCAATGTAAAATACATCTGTGTAACAGAAACCTTAAAAAAGGCATTTTTTTCGTGTATATTGCGTTTTGTGTACTAACCAACTATCAGACACAGGCACCACAAATTCCCACCAGAAGACAACTAGAAAACCAACCAACAAATCAAAGAACCTACTAACCAAACAACCAACAAACTAACCAACTAACATCAGACCCAGGCACCACAAATTCCTACAAGGAGACAACTAAGGCTACGTCTACATTAATCCGGATACATTTGAAAATGCCGTTTTTCATTTCAAAATGCTCTCGGTCCACAATAACGTTTTAACCTTTCCCAAAAGTTGCTCATCCACACTGAAACATATGAAAATGCTTAAACCGTGTCACTGTGCATGCAGAAAATGCCGGACTGTAACGCAAATGTCCTTGTTTTCCGTCGCCGGACAACAATTCAGAGTAAACTTCCCTTCGCCTTTGAAGGAATGCAATGAGAAGGTTGTACAAAGTGACATTTATTTTTTAACAAGGCTATCAAAGTGAGTATCGAGCAAAACAGCGCTGATATAACACAGGCCGCCATCTTGATTGTTTTGGTTGGAAAGACCACATGACTAAAAACGTGTCATCGTTTTCCAAAGCATCCGTTTTCACAGTCCACACTACAAAACGAAAACTGACTTTTCAAATGTATCTACTTTGGAGTGCATTTTTGGAGGTGTGTTTTCAAATGAAAATTAGTGTGGACTAGGCCTAACAAACCAATGAAATCAGCTAACGATACACAGTTGCTGGAGTAGCACCACATTAACTATGTTATCAGACACGGGCACTAAAATAGTCTGTGAGTAGCATCAAAGAGAAACATGAGAGTTTGACCTTATATTGTCTTTGGCCTTGAATGATACAGTGGCTGAGCTTGTACTTCTGTTCTAGGCAAAAGAGCCAATGACAGAGTGGAACATAATTTAGACATCCAGTATACCGTTTGCCTGTTTGTGTGGATTAGCGATTTGTCTCCACAGGAGGTAAATCAAGTCTCTTCTGTAACCTAATGTATTGTTACACACACAAGCACATGCACTCACTCACGTGGTTTCTGTCTCTCAAGCTCTCACAGGAAACCACCTAGAATAATGCTACTTCCCTCTCCACCCCCTTAAACCACACACACACATCCATATATACACACAACATGTACAACTATACATCTTAACACTTTACTCAGAAAAAATACACACATATTCCCTATGGAAACATATGCAGATCTCACACACACACACACACGCGCACACGCACGCGCGCGCGCGCTAGATTCAAAGAGGAGCTGCTCTAAACCCAACAGGATTTCACATCAGAGAGATTAATGCTGGGAGTCACACACGCGCACACTGCTGCTTCCCTGGCACAAAACACCAGCTTTTTACACCATCAAATATTTAGGCCCTAAATAGTGAATTAAAGCCACACAGAGGGACTACGGCAGAGCTGCATTGTCATAACTCGTAAAAAACATTTGTGCTTGCTTTATTGCCCATTTATGAGGTCCATTTTCTTAATTTCCCATTTACACATGTGTCTGTAAAACTTACAAATGAGTATTATTTTGTGTGTGAGAGTATGTATGGGTGTGCATATATCCTAGAGTTTGGAGAAAATGTTTTCCCATGAAGCTAGCTAATATATATTAAATATTGTGTACTGGCCATCTCTCCCCAAGTGCATCAAAGAGCCTTGGGCACCCATGACCCTGTCACCGGTTGTCCTTCCTTAGACCACGTTTGGACATGCTCTGACCCAGTCGTCTAGCAATCACAATTTGGCCCTTGTCAAAGTTGCTCAGATCCTTATGCTTGTCCATTGTGCCCATTTCCAACACACGAAATTCAAGAACTGACTGTCCACTTGCTACCTAATATATCCCACCCCTTGACAGGTACCATTGTAATGAGATAATACGTGTTATTCACTTTAACTGTCAGTGGTTTTAATGTTGTGGATAATCAGTGTATATTTACTCAAATAAATAATTCTAAAATTGTAAAAAAAATAATTTTAGTGATTGGGTTGGAGTCATTGTAGTCATTGTATAGTAATTATAATTAGCATGATATAAAATCAAAACAACTCTGTAGTATGTCCTCATTTAGAAAGACAAGTAAACGTCGGTTTAAATCAGTGATACTCTAGAGGAACCAATCTGTGTATCTGTCATCTTATCAGCTGGTAATGATGTCATCAGGCCCCTGGAAGTCTCTGGGGATTTAGGACTCATTTGCATAAATTCCTGCATGAGCCTTTGCGTGGCCGACCTGAAACAGCACCAATAAACTCACACATAACCCCTTACATGTAGGCCTTCCATTATCACTTGTGGCACACCCACACTCTTGCTATCTTAGTTTCACAACTAAGATATAAAGATGAAATTGTGCCCTTAAAAAAAACAAACACACAGCTTATCTGGCAAATGTGTAACAATGTTTATGTCATCACAATAGTGTAAAGAGCACCTGATGGCAAATTATTTAGAACTGGGATAAACAAATTAAACTAATCTCTAGCACTTAGTTCAACTAGTTTTGCTTTAAGACCCAGATTGTATACTGGACTGTTGCGACCAAACACATTACCACAAATATTTATAATACAAAACTAAAAGAAAAATGTTCTCAATATCTTACCTTGAACGATTAATATTGCCATGACTATTTGCAAAATTATCAGGCATGACATAAGGTTAATAGGAAAACTAAGAATTGAGTAAATGCATAAATAACTGTAGAAGTGCAATTTACCAGCCTAACAAATACGGTTGGTATAAGCCATATGACCAAGTGAGTGAAGAGTGAACTCTTAACAGTAGAGAACCACTTCTTTATACAATGTAAAAATTCTTATAACTCAACGTGAATAAAGTGTAAAAGCAACCAGGAAAGAAAAAGTAAATAAAGATAAAATGCATGAATGTCGTAAAGCAAAACCTCAGGATGTAAAAGCTCAGAAGGGAAACAACACATCTAGGCCACTGAGTCATCTCCCATGCGTTTGGTTTGTTTTCGTAAAAATACACACTGACAGTATAAATTATGCACATCATGGTAGAACAGTTGGGTTGTGATTTTATCTTTTATCTCAGGCCCAAATTAATTTGGGAATTAAATTACCACTGTCGGTTGTTTTATCATCCAACACCCGCTTTCACTTCTTTTCCCAGTCTGCACATATTCATATCCCTCATTTCAAATAAAAGAATAAACTACAAAAGTGGCTGCATTAAATCTAATGTTGTTCATTAAAGCAGATTGAGTAAAATAAAAAATAAATAATATATTCTTTTTATTTTGCTTCAGGGGAGGGAAGCATCATGAGCAGTAACCCAAAAGAAAGTCACATTTTGGCATAAAGACAATTTGGAAAATATAAACAAAAGGAAACTTACTCAGAGAGTCTTTTTGAACAATTTATTAAAATAATCACTTTTTTGACACAAAAGAATCATTTGACGCGCCATCTGTTCTGATTCACTAAAAAGAATCTGTTCGTAAGAGTCGTGTGTGTGAATTGGAATACACGCGATGGATATTGTTGTATTTCGCCTGCAAGCACAAACTAATTTCAAAGATGTGATTCCTTCACATTATTTTGCAGCATCTGGTCTTTATAGAATTTCCCAACATTCAATTCAGACTGCAAACGGACATTCACAACTTAGGAAAATATTTATTTTGCCATGGGGCTGTAGATGGGGGAGCACAACTGCTGGAAAACAGTGCAGCAGCTTTTTCGTGATGTTTCGAACCTGTGCTTGAGTGTAGCGTGATCAGTCAGCAGCACTGGTGCAGGCGCACTTTGGTCAGAGTAGAAGAAATGCAATTAAAGCGTTTGCATGCCAGTATAAAGACATTAAAATAAGAGTTCTCCACATATCTTACTGCGATTATCATTACTCTGATTACTAGCATCATCACAATATCTTCCGCAATATTCTATTTACTAGGGATGTCAAACGATTAAAATATTTAAATCTCAATTAATCACATTTTCTTTTGTATTTAATCGCGATTAAATCGCAATATCGTTATAAACATGAGTGGACAAAATATGCTTCATCCAGGTGTATTTTTCAATAACCCACACAAAACCTACCCTAAGTCTGCACTATCATTTGCAATTGACAACTTTGTGCATCACAAACTCCTTTTAGACCCCAGTCACAATTGTAACCAGTGGGATTAAATGGATTAATGAGTGTAGATTATCTGCAGGTTTCCAGCAATGTCTCCAACTTCTGCATTGGAGTAGTATTCCCGATGGCAATGCATGTGACATTAGGTAATGTTTGCACAAATCGACATTTCATGAACTATGGTTTATTCAAACGGGACATATTTTTACAAAAAAAGTGCCGTTAAGTGAATTTTATAACATTATTATAACATTTAATAACATTTTAACTTCGACAGCACTATGGTTTACATGAGCTACAGTTTAAATCACATGTATTGCCTTAATCACATTATAAATCACATTTAATAATGAGGGTGCATCTAAATGTGGCCATTTAACACTTTATTAGGAACACTATGGTCTTATAAAAGTGCCCGACGTGGTCTTCAGCCAATCTGCCTCAAGGTTCGAAATGTTGTGCATTCCAAGCCGCTATTCTGCTCACCACAATTGTACAGAGTGGTTATTAGAGTTACCATAGCTTTGTCAAATCGAACAGTCTCTGTTCAGAGCAAGATCCCTTGCACTAATCAAAATCATGGTGCAGACCACAAAATTTACATGACCCATTTGAATACTAAGTTTTTTTTATTATTTTACCTTAAAGCACTATGGAGGAAGTCAAACATCTGCTGGACAGCCCAATATTCTAACAACAACTGATGAGGAAAACAGCTACAACACTTTAATGTGCCAAATATATATACACACACACACACACACACACACACACACACACACACACACACACACACACACACCTAAAGGATTATTAGGAACACCATACTAATACTGTGTTTGACCCCCTTTCGCCTTTAGAACTGCCTTAATTCTACGTGGCATTGATTCAACAAGGTGCTGAAAGCATTCTTTAGAAATGTTGGCCCATATTGATAGGATAGCATCTTGCAGTTGATGGAGATTTGTGGGATGCACATCCAGGGCATGAAGCTACTGTTCCACCACATCCCAAAGATGCTCTATTGGGTTGAGATCTGGTGACTGTGGGGGCCATTTTAGTACAGTGAACTCATTGTCATGTTCAAGAAACCAATTTGAAATGATTCGAGCTTTGTGATATGGTGCATTATCCTGCTGGAAGTAGCCATCAGAGGATGGGTACATGGTGGCCATAAAGGGATGGACATGGTCAGAAACAATGCTCAGGTAGGCAGTGGCATTTAAACGATGCCCAATTGGCACTAAGGGGCCTAAAGTGTGCCAAGAAAACATCCCCCACACCATTACACCACCACCACCAGCCTGCACAGTGGTAACAAGGCATGATGGATCCATGTTCTCATTCTGTTTACGCCAAATTCTGACTCTACCATCTGAATGTCTCAACAGAAATCGAGACTCATCAGACCAGGCAACATTTTTCCAGTCTTCAACTGTCCAATTTTGGTGAGCTCTTGCAAATTGTAGCCTCTTTTTCCTATTTGTAGTGGAGATGAGTGGTACCCGGTGGGATCTTCTGCTGTTGTAGCCCATCCGCCTCAAGGTTGTGCTTGTTGTGGCTTCACAAATGCTTTGCTGCATACCTCGGTTGTAACGAGTGGTTATTTCAGGCAAAGTTGCTCTTCTATCAGCTTGAATCAGTCGGCCCATTCTCCTCTGACCTCTAGCATCAACAAGGCATTTTCAGCCCACAGGACTGCCGCATACTGGATGTTTTTCCTTTTCACACCATTCTTTGTAAACCCTAGAAATGGTTGTGTGTGAAAATCCCAGTAACTGAGCAGATTGTGAAATACTCAGACCGCCCGTCTGGCACCAACAACCATGCCACGCTCAAAATTGCTTAAATCACCTTTCTTTCCCATTCTGACATTCAGTTTGGAGTTCAGGAGATTGTCTTGACCAGGACCACACCCCTAAATGCATTGAAGCAACTGCCATGTGATTGGTTGATTAGATAATTGCATTAATGAGAAATTGAACAGGTGTTCCTAATAATCCTTTAGGTGAGTGTGTGTATATATATATATATATATATATATATATATATATATATATATATATATATATATATATATATATATATAATGTATTTTTTATTTTTATTTATTTTATTAGTACTGAAAGAATCTTTGAGGAATCAGAATAGTTAAATTCCTAATGATTCCCATCTCTAGAGACCACATAGCATACAATGATCAAGGCCCATCAAGCAAAAAAAAAAAAAAAAAACTGTACCATAGGAGTTGTCCATACAACTTGTGTGTGATCTAATCAGTCTTCTAAAAGCAATAGATAAGCTTTGTGTGAGGAAGTTAAATAAAAAAATCTTCCCCTATGCTGTAGCTCTTATATCTCTCTGCATTTCCACAAGAATTATTGGTGTTAAGCATTATTGACGTCAAACCTGGCAACACGTCAAGGGGCATATTTAATAGTATGGAAATGAGCTTTGAGACCTGCGATGGAGGGAGAAAACATTTGGCCTGCAAATTTAACTCTGTTCTCCATAAAAAGTTATAGTATGGCTTCATGAGTCATGGAAAAGAGCCTGCTAGTATATGGACTACTTTTATGGTACTTAAGCATTTAAGTGGGGTTTCAATCCTTTTTGGAGCTTGACAACCCATGATCATAATTCTCCATTTATGTTCCATGGAAGGAAAAAGTCATACAGGTCTGCGACATTAAGGGTGAGTAAGGGTGACAGATTTTTTTATTTTTGGGTGAATCGTCCTTTTAGTGTAACCAATGTATAAAAAAAATTTTTTTAAAAAAGGGCAGGACAAAAATAGAAATTAAAATAACCTCCATCCCTCCTCAGGCATACTTTGTCAAGTTTCTTTAACATTTGTGAAGGTAAGTGGAATATGTCATTCCCATAAGCCCTTGCTGTGTCTAGTACTGCCTTTAGGCCAAGCGAGCAATGGCAATTATGGTCCTGACCGAGCATAGCTGTCATCTTCTGCTTCTGACTCACCATTTCCCCAACAGCGTGTCGCCGTGTGTGTAAGCAGAACTTGGTTACACAAGGGAAATCAGATCCAAAAAACATCCAAAACTCAGTTGTGAAACAAAGGGTCTGGTGTGCCTGAAAAAGTATGCTAAATGTTTCTAGTAGATAATCAATTAACAACCTCAAAGCTTGTCAGAAGGTCAGTTTAGAAAAGTTATTATAGTTAAAAATCAATTCCCATTTGTAAAAAAATTAATGCAATTTTTTTCTTCTGGAACCTCACTGCTGTGTTTATTTTTCATGGCTTTCTTATGACAGATTAGTCAACTAGACATCCAGGGAATCTACTGATAAGCCAATTTTAAACATTTAATTTTGCACATCACTAACATCTAGTATAATTGACTATTGATTAGTCAATACTTACACATTTTATTTTTTCCTTTATTCCATAAACCGCATCATCTGATCATCTGAAATGACTGCACGACGCATCTACTTTAAACAAAACATGATAGTTAGATGTCATGAGAGCACTTCCTGTAAGGCAGGATATGAGCACGTGCCACAGGAAATAATCACTGTGGATAAGATCAGAAGAGTGACTGACATTGTGTTATACTCCGTCTCTTCCACTGGTTTCATCGACTTCATACACCATGTCTGATGTTCAACAGTACACATTGTGAAAGTTACTGAAACAGCCGTCTGAGAGAGAGACAGGCATGATATGGCAATGATATCCTTATAAAAGGTGTCTAGACACAGCCAAGTTATGGCTGCTCTGTGCCTGCTTAAAATTCCGTGTAAAGACACAATGCAGCCTAAAAGCCAGACTAAATTATGCTAGAAGCACTACAACAACTGTGCTTTTTATTCACTGTCACACAAATCACCGGTACTATGGCCGTTTATGACTTTATAAACCAGGGACGTGCACAGACATTTTGAGGGGCAAGGGCTCTAAACCTTTTAGAGGGGTTTGGGGGTGCACATGCACCTCAATTTATTTTGCGCTATATTGATTATTTTTTTTTGTGCTTTTAGTTATTTTTAAAGCTTAACTAAAATGTATCAATGTTATGCTTAATAGCCTAATAAGACAACCTCGATTTTTATTTGCATCCATATTTTGGAAAATAATTATGCTAAAGATGAAAATATAAATGTTGGGATAAGTTTCACTATACAGGGGTGAAAAAAACAAAAAAAAAAAAACACCTTGGGTTTAGGTTGCATTCACCGGTTCAAAAACGTATGCGTGTATAAGAAATGCATTGTGTTGAAAAGAAAAATGCACAACTGCAAGAAGATTCAAAATCTTTTCCAAACATTCTTTTTATTAATACTACAGGGAGTAGACTACAGAGTGATCTGGTCTATAATTAATATATATATAAATATCATACTGTTGAAGGCAGTATGAATAAAGGATTATAATGCCTGACTTTATGCAACCAAACACAAAAAGACAGTAAGTAGATTGCTGATTATGCCTTATAATTGATTATTATACTCTGTAATCGATACATCAATTTCAGCATAAAGTTGATCCATTTTTACACCCCTACATAATTTTATAAATCTTAAAGTAATTTTATTTGGGTGTGCAAGCTTTCATTTTGGGTGGCATTTGTACACCCTGGAACACTGCTCTGTTGAAGGGGCACCTCAGCAAAAGGGCAGAGGCTCAAGCCCCTAGAGCCACCCCCTCTGCATGTGCCCTTATATTAACCCTTCTTACTCACACCCTGTTATGTTATTATTTCCAATACGTTTACTCCAACGCATCCTTTGAAAAACTGTCAATTTTAATGCTTGTTTTACAGACCCAACTATAATTGCACACGAATTCCGATGTGATTAATAGGCTAGGAATGATATGGGTTCTCATAATTGGGTTCGATATACGATACAAGGCATCACATCTTTGATGGACACACATTACACGGAGGAAACGAGGCATTTTAATCAAGCACTTTTAAATCAAAACAAGGTGATTTTCCAGGCATTTCAGTTCTTAAAGTTCTAAAAGCTAAATTCAAGAACATTAAGGGCCTTGTGTGAACCCTGTAAACGATGTAGTAAACCGTGCAGTAGGGGTAAAATCAAGTGTGATTTTAAAAGCGAGATTGTGATTTATGATCACATGGACAGAAAACAATGTTGCACATTTCAAAATATCGTAATTATTTTGGTTCACGATATCGGAATTCAATATATCGTCCCATCCCTAGGGATTAGCTGATAGTGTTGGACATTGGACTTTGAGAACGCACCTCAAGCCCAGCCAAGGACACTAGAAACAATAGTGAAAGCAATAAAAGTGACACTAAATGACGTGGTGGCTTCAGTAAATGTGCATTTAAATGTTGAATCTGCCTTTAAAATACTATTGGTTAGGTTTAGGTTAAAGTGGTATGTTTTACTCATGGAAACATCCATCTAATAAACCTTGTCTGATTACAACATAGTTTCAATAGATTTTGGTGCCCCTCCGCTCGACATTTCACTAGGAAATTGTGTTTTTAATCTTTTTCATTAAAATTATTTTATTTGACTGGACTGACAAACAATAATTAACTGCATCTTCCCCTTCATGAAGAGGGTTACAGCTCAATTTATTTGTTGCCTTGATGCAGCAATGTCTTTCATGTAAGAGAGGGATGAATGATACATTGGGGGAAGAATGGCAGATATTGAGAGAGAGAGAGAGAAGTCCCCAGATAGCACGTAAACTTGCAAATGTAAATGTGCAAGAGAGAAAGACCTCCCTTCTGATGTTTCTCTGCCATGCAAAAGCTTTAGATCAGACTGATGTGAATAAAGGCTTAACCTGTTGATACACACCCATTTTTGAGCACAAACCATGAAAATGATATACCTTAACTTAAATGGTTGTATTTACTGGACCCTTTGTTGTATGGACACAGTTGTAGTAGCTTTTGAAAGAAGACACTTTGGGCTTTATTTCCCAAGTTTCAGAATTAACTGATGTTATTTTTTTAAAGTTAGAGAAGCTGAAGTTTATAGTAATATTAATATTTTGTGCTGAAAATGTTTTATAATCTAAAAAAAAAAAAAAAAACAATAAAAGTGCCAAGACAACCCAGAAATACAATGTTCTCAAAGCCACAAGAAGTTATGTTTCTAATTTGAAGATGATCTAACAAAAAATGAGGTTCCTGCAAGCTTTTGTCTCTGTAAAATCGCTGCCGGTACACAGAGTAAAATTAAGGCTCCGCCTTTCAAGAGGACACAAAATCTGACTGCACTGCTTGTCTATTATGAATAAAACTACACCCCATTTTTAAAAATAGACTCGAGACAGGCTCGTTTTGTTTATGAGACTCTAATATACAGTTTTACAACATGAATGCTGCTCAGATTGCATAGTTTGTGCTTTCAGTACTAGACAATGGAGAATACATTACTCAGATTGATCACTTGACAAAAAGTGCTATTGGATGTTTTTCAATGAACGCTTGTCATGGACAATTTACCCAAGTGTTGTGAACTGGATTCATCTGGCGATCGCGTTTTCATAAAGGTATGAAGTCCCGTTTTGATATTGCATGTTTTAATTTGTACTCTTGGCACAAATAACTAAATTGCTGTTTCGAAACAGAGATCGGATATCGGATATCTGCTGTTTTGAAACAGAGATCAGATATCAATGTTGAACCCTTAGACCTTTGAAAAGATGTATCATTTGTTGACATTAATTACATTTATAGACAGTAAATTATATATTAAAAAGTACAGTGATGTCACCACCGTATGTGGGAGAATTGCGCATCAACAGGATAATGTTGACTGCCACAAAAATTTCAGTTCAGACTGCAATGGACAGTCACAACTTGGGAAAATATTTATTTTGCCAGGGGGCAGTAGATTGGGGATAAATCTTTTCTCAAAATCATGGCAGCAGTGAGACACCACAATGGAAGTGAATGGGGCTAGTCCAGAAATATTAAAAGTGTAGCCACAAGACGTAAACTTTTCACAGGTTGACAATATTTTAGTGTGAGATAGATATATAGATATATAGATAGATATATATAGATATATAGATATATATATATATATATATAGATATGTATATATATATATATATATATATATATATATATATAATAATAATAATTTGCTTACTGACCTTGTGTGTAAAGTTATATATGCAATATTTCAACTTGTCCTAAAGATGTTTGAAATCTGGTATATGTAATAACTGTAAATCACAGATTTGATCACACTAAAATAATGTTAACATGCATAATGCTTATGTTTTTGACTTTACACTTGAAACAGCATGCATTTTAATGTTTATGGACAATCACTTAAAAAAAAAAAAGGGAACAGCACACCTCTCCTTTATAGACCATTTCAAGGACGTAAACAAAAAAGGAATTAGAACACTACTGCGCATGTCTGGCCCAAAAGCATTTCCGGTAGCGGCAACACCAAACTGTCAAAATAAAATCACTCGCATGTCCTTTTAGAGTCCACCTAAAACAGAACAAGCAAGATATTTATTTTCAATTTTTGCAAATAAGTCAAGTGGCTTTGTCATTTCAACCATTTACAGCAGGTACAGAACACAGTGAAAAGAAACAATGTTCCTTCAGGTCCATGGTTCTACATAAAAACAACACAGAACTAAATAAGGCTACACAGGACTAAATAAAGTGCTCATGTCCAAACAGTAATTACTCAAACAGAACAATAGGTACAGTAAAGGACAGTGCTCGGCTGTCCACAGTTCTGGTCTTGAATAAAGTGAAAAAGAGATTTCAACATAATAAATAATGTAAAATGTAAACATACACTAGTTAGCAGCAAAAAATGCAGATGGTCAATACAATATTTGTTTAAGGTGTATTAACAGCATTTTAAGAGAAATGTGCAAAAATTGCAAAGAGAGTGGAATGGTGTTCAACGGAGTATGAATGTGCGCGCGCGTGTGTGTGTGTGTGTATGTGAGTTGGTGTCAGTCCAGTCTCTAGGTATTGAGGAGTCTGATGGCTTGGGGGGAAGAAACTATTACACAGTCTGTCCGTGAGGGCCCGAATGCTACGGTACCTTTTGCCAGACAGCAGGAGGGTGAAGAGTTAGTGTGAAGGGGGCATGGGGTCATCCACAATGCTGGTGGCTTTGCGGATACAGCGTCTGGTGTAAATGTCGGTGAAGGAGGACAGAGGCTGTGATGATCTGCTCAGCAGTCCTCACTATCCGCTGCAGGGTCTTGCGATCTGAGACGGTGCAATTCCCAAACCAGGCAATGATTCAACTGTTAAGAATACTCCTGATAGTCCCTCTACAGAATGTGGCGAGGATGAGGGGTGGGAGGTGGGCTTTTCTCAGCATTCGCAGAAAGTAGAAAAGCTGCTGGGCTTTCTTGGCTATGGAGCTGGTGTTGGTGCTGGACTATGAGGTGCCGGACTATGAGGTGCCATTACTGGTATCGTGGCAATTTTTGTCTCCCTAGTATGGTTATGCTTAGGGATAGGTGTAGGGGTGGCTAGGGTTGGCTAGGGATGACGCGGTGTGGGTTTTTGAGGGTTCGATTACCGTCTGAGAAACAAAACCATGGTTAACTGGTTTTAAGATATTATTGCACATTTTCTTATTATGCAACAGCACTGATGCAAAAAATGCATATCATATCACAATTGAATGTCTATGTGGATGTTAAGAGCAGCCCTACAATAAAAAAATTAAAAATAAAACAAGATCATTTGTGTGTATAATAATCATGACACCACTTATGCGCATCCCAAGCCAAGTGATGTGCTAATGAAACTGGAGTGCTTCCAAAGTTTACATGTAAGATTATTGTGGGTGCGCAACATGCAATTTACAGCATCCAACAGTTTGTTCTTCTGGATCAGTTTATTAAAGCAATCCGTAGTCTGTCAGACCACCCAGAATAAAGAATCGGCTACAGACTCCATACAAACACTTTTCACAACATATCACAAATAAACCTTTGGATTATGCATAGTGGGAACATTACCATTTAAAGTGCGATCATGACTAAACTGTACATTTATTGTTGTATGTGGTGAACTTGTACAGAAGCAATGCTTTAAATAATGAGGATGATTTAGACGCAAATTTTCCAGTTTACTCGATGATAGTAACTACACAAAAATGCCACATTAAACATTACAAAAAGTTTCATCTTTTAATTTGTCACTTTAAAATCATCACAGCTAAAAATATTAAACTAGTAGTTTGTTGTTGGACGACTAGGAGCATCCCGTCCCATAGAATTACTTTCTATGACTTCCATCTGCTTGTTTTACATCTGTGGTCTTCAGTCAGTCATTTACATGCTGTCAAATAGCAGAGTCACTGTTTTGATGGATAGGAGTCTGATAGATCACATTCCTCTGTTATATTTTGGAATTCATGCGTTTAAGCTTGAATTGAAAGTTCACGTTCAGTCCGTGACACCTGGTCATTAAGGCACCATGCGGCCACAATCAGCAACCATAGCAAAAGCTCCAGTACCCACACACACACACATTTTCACATTTAAGCTTACAAAAAACTATATTATGTTATACATTTATTCAAGATATAAAATGTTTGCCACAAGAAAAAACATTTCTCTGGTTTTAACCGTGGATTCTAAATTCTTTCGGTTAAATAAACTGTGTACAGTTTTACGATTAACAGCGATTAAATACATCAATCACGGCATCTCTAGTGGTGGCCTTTAGGGATAGGGACCAATCAGGTAGTGGTGGGTAATAAGAATCTGGAGTGAGTCAGCTCCTTTATAGAAGAATCTGAGTCAACAAATTTTCTCAAAGAACATCAAATGTTTACCAGGAGCAAGTTATCCAGACATGTTGTTGTTGTTACAAAGTGCCTCCATGCGAGAAAGGCCATGAAATTGTATCGTAGTTCAGATGCTAATGATTATTTCATCAGAGGGGGGACCAGGAATATTGGATTGCTCCTGTTATAATCAATGAAGCCGATCAATAAAGTGGTCTACGTGACCTGTGGACAAGCTAAGGATTTATTTTTTAATAATACAAATACTTGTGGCCTGGGTAGCTCAGCGAGTGTTGACGTTGACTACCACACCTGGAATCACGAGTTCGAATCCAGGATGTATTGAGTGACTCCAGCCAGGTCTCCCAGTAACCAAATTGTCACAGTTGCTAGGGAGGGTAGAGTCACATGGGGTAACCTCCTCGTGGTCGCGATTAGTAGTTCTCGCTCTCAATGGGGCGCGTGGTAAATAGAGCGTGGATTGCGGAAAGTAGCATGAGCCTCCACATGCCTGGAGTCTCCAAAGTGTCATGCACAGCGTGCCATGTGATAAGATGCATGGATTCACGGTCTCAGAAGCTGAGGCAACTGAGACTTGCTGTTACTCACCTCAATCCTGGTGGCGGAGGGCGTCACCAGGATTGAGGTGAGTAACAGCACCACCATGAGGACCAACAAAGTAGTGGGAATTGGGCATTCCAAATTTTAGGATAAAATAAAATAGGATACAAATACTTTTCTTGTCTCCTTCTGGACAAAAGGGTCTGCTAAATTACTAAATGCAACGCGTCATACATTATAACGCGAGTGATAGTCACTTTTAGAGCTGTACCTCTCAAACTTACAATTAGATGGCAAAAATGTAATTCTCCTACCAGAGACAAGATGCGTGCTACAGTTGTTAGTACTGCACGTAACCATCCAGCCATCTCGCTTCACTGAAGCGATTCATGCATCCATTTGTTTTTGCTTTTTCTGAGACTTACATGCTTTAATTTCCATTAGTTACAGGGAGCCTCCAGTCACTGAAAATCAGGGTCCACATTTTAATAATGTAATTTTATGGCAATTGTGTTAACGTTAATCATTTTAAAGTTACTATGACTTAAGTGCCTTCCACTATTGTTTTGAAAGCAGGTGTGTTCCATTCAGACGTGACGATTCCCATGCCCACTGTGAGAGCTTTGAAAGGCTAAAAGGTGTGGGGCTCAAAAATAAGGTAATTCAGAACTCTTAAGTCATATATATTGCAAATTCAGTTTGAAACGATAACCACCAATTTCTTTGATAAAACTTAAATTTCTTATAAACCATTTTCAAAGCCTCTGTAAAACAATCGATATACTACTGTGACTGCATCGACTGAATTCTAAATAAATACATTGACAACCATGAACTGCCCACTGTAGTAGTACTAGACAGAAGAATGATAAAAAAAAAAATAATGTTAACAAACCAATCATGTACGTTAAAGCAATAAAACCCCTAAAATATTTGGATACATTTATTTTAAACAATCCTCCATCACCTCAAAAATCTCAATGAAACTGTGCATTGGTGCAGCACATCAGATGGGTGAAACAGGGCTTTAGGACGGGGGCATGGTGACTATTTATAGAACACTACTCATTACCTCACGCTCTCTTCACATCGACAGAACTGTCTGTCAAACAGACGGGGGAAACCAGGGTCCTGTTCCAAATCACAACCATGCACATCCTACTCTTCCATCACACACATAAGCACACAAAATATTTACATATTTATGTTTAGATTATAGGCAGCATGTCAAAATTGGAAGCTACTTTGAAACAGTAGTTTAGTCCATGTGAATACATTTCTTTGAATGCTTGCCAAGAAGAAATGCCTGAAATAATCTCTTAAATGTTAATCTCTTCAAATTCATAGAAGTTCAGTTTAGTTTAGTTAAAGATTTAATGGTGCTGAAGGATAAAAGCAGAATTCATATCAGGATACAAGTCAGATGTTACTTGTGAAAAGATTGGGATAAGCAGAAAGAAAGTGTAGCCCATGTAAGGAGAATGCAAGATCCAAAACCGAAGGCAGTGATTCCCCAACCACTGTGCCGTGGTTTGTCAGGTGTGTCATTGAAAATCAAATTTCACAAAATAAATAAATGTATGAAACAATAAATTTCAGGGATCTAAACTCATCACCTTTAACCATTTTGAAACCATAATCGGTCACTTGTGAAGAGCTATGATTAATGGGCAAAAGTGACTGATATTTATCCGTGTTAAGGACTTTACACCAAAGTGTTTCTCACACACGTTTTTGCTTCACCAATAAAGTATTTGAGAGTACGAAGCAACAATAAATATTTAAAACCTGAACAAATTTGACATTGAAGGTCTCAATTAAATATTACCTTATCATTTACGAATATCAGAGACCCCAGTTATTGAACTAATTTAAATTCACCAAGAAAACACTTAAACGACACGTAAACGAGTCCTTTTATTACTTTCTGCAATCAAAGCAACTGCAAGCTTTCTTCTCTCTTCCAAATCCATTTTTTCAATGTTTACTGTGCACACCTCCTGCTTTTTTATGTGGCAAACTCATAAAATCACCCCTCTGAAGCTTTCTGCAACTCTTGCCATGTGGAGGGCAATGCGGCACTTGACGCTGGGTTCAGCCTACAGAACCAAATTAAAACTGCCACAAGAAGTCGTCTGTCCGAGGCAAAGACGCAAAATCTAATGACAATTGCCTCAGTTTAAGTTTAAAGTCGATGCAGAACAGGAGGAAGGTTTGAGTTATCGATTGAGTTCTGTTCAGTTCATTTTTTACGCTGTCCGTTCCTATTTTAAATCGCGTTTGTTTTTTGTAAAATTGCGTTGTTCATATGTAATATTTTAGTGGCCTCCGCTGCTTCGTGTTGTGTCTCTGTTGTTCATCTGTTCCCTTCATAAATAAATACATCCATAATCTGCTATATGCTCGTCCTGATTAAAAATGAAAATGTGAAAATAAAAGCTATTAAAGGTCTTAATATCATTAAAATATGAAAACATTTTGCATAGCCAAATTTCAAATATTACAAGTAAACACGCTACTAAAGATGGACAGAAAACATGGACAAGTTCTTGAAAAAGGAAAAATATTGACGATGGTTAGCATATGGGGGATAGTGGTGTGCCGTAGAATTGTTTAGACGTAAAAATTGTGCCAAGGCAGAAAAAAGGTTGGGAAACACTGACCTAAGGTAAGAAATAAAAAAGGTTGGGAAACAAATAAAACATGGATTTGGTCAACTTTCTTGGTCAGAGCTCAAATCTACGCAGGTCTTCAGTTCACTTTTTAACACCATGGGCAATGTTAATGAAGATATTTGGCACTTATGTCTATTGCGCGTGTGGCTAACATAACAGAACAAAGTAAATTGCCTTCCACAGCAAATTAAGACTTAATTAAATCCCAGTAAAGTCATAATATAAATCAAAACCATCTTTGTCACACGTCTTCAAAGTGGCAGACCAGGGAGTAAATGTACCTTCGGTTTGACCTAATGACAGTGAATTATCACTCATATTTTTGATCTAATTGACAGCAGAACATTTTAGTGACAGTACAGCTTTTATTCCTCCAGTACTGTGACCCTGAGAGCCACCTTTCTGTGACAGGGGCACTATTCTGTGACAGTCCCCACATGGGGACTATGTTCAATCTGGTAACCAAATCCACTGGAGTGATGCCCATCCACTAAGTGCCTTTTAAAAAGTTATTTTGGCCGAGTGGTGTCTCTCTTCAACATTGTCATGAAAATCAGCACAAGTGAGTGTCATCACCATAGTTTCTTTAAGTTATCTTGAGTGGCCTTGTTGAAGCCGATCACAGCTGAACATTATGATTGCTGATAGAGGTTTAATTTTTAATGTGCTTTTTTACTAGGCCATATAACCTTGAGCCGCCTCATCTGACTGCCAGCATGGTTCTTCTCAACCTGATGTATTTTTCAACAGAGACATGGAGCTCACATGCTGGATAATGACAGATAAGTCAAAAACGTTCAGGTCCCAGAAGACAAAAAGGCAAGGGAATGGGTGGCTATCTCAGCAACCACAAGCAGTGACAAACCTAAAGACTCACTCCACGCTTCTGTAAGACATGCAGAGTTTGTCAGTCCTTCTAATTGGATTGGATGTAATACAACAGCAAACCAATATCAATGACAAGCGCATGGCAGAAATATTGACAAGCCACTAGCCTTGTAAGTTATACGGCATTAGACGCATCATGAGAAATCATGAGAAAACTAAGGCCCAAAACTACTTGGAAGAACATTAAAACAAACGCTATAATTGTAACTACACAAGCTTGATTTCATATGATGTTGCATTTCATAATGTGTCAGAATTCATATCGCAAGTAGGCTACGTGTTGCATTCTCAGTAAGTACATTAATTTGGTATCTTTGTTGTCTAAAAATTTAAACTTTTGGCTAGCTAGATTTAAGTGCAAGAAATTAATGCAGGTATATTTAATTAATGGGATAGTTCACCCTAGAAATCACCCTCATGTCGCCCATACCTGTATGACTTTCTTCTGCAGAACACAAAATGAGATATTGGCAATTAATTTTTTCAATAAAATGGCAGTAGATAGCTATTCACCATCAAGCTTCAAAAAGGACCTAAAAGTATCATAAAGTCAGCACCTTATTGTTTGCCTTCGGAGTCATCTGAAGGCATACAAAGTAATTTTTATTGTGAAAATCTTGCATTTTAAGAGAAGCTTGTTCACAGTAGCTCACGTGTTCATGTGGTTCACACAAAAATTATATACATTTCAGGATTCCTCACCAATCTAATGCCTTCAGAAGACTTTGAGTATAGCACATGGAGTTGCATGGACTACTTTTATGATCCTTTAGTGTCCTTTTTAATACTTGAAAGTGAATGAAAATCCAATGCAATTGTATTGAAAAGTCTTACTGGTTGTCCTGGTCAGATATTCATAAAATGTGTTCAGCAGAAGAAAACAATTATACGAGTTTAAAACTAAATTGTAGTGAGTAAATATTACAGAATTTTCATTTCCGGGAGAACTATCCCTTTAAAGTCGACCTCAGAATTTGCCTCATCATTCTATGTGGTGCACAGAAATATTACAGACTTGTTCACAAAATATATATAATTTTTTTAATTAAACCCTGGAATTCAATGCAGTGAAAGAATTGATTGGGCACATATTACACAGTATGGGCAGAGTAGTTCATGAGGCTTAATCAGTTGTGCCAATTATAACGAGCTGGGTGACTTCCTGTACTGCAATTAAAAGGAGCAATGGAGGGATGACATAAGCACAAAAATCTAAGTGTCTAATGACAGTGGTCAACTCACTTGAAGCTACTGCATTATTAACTCATTTAGTGAAAGTGTGGTAAAGTCAAAAGATTTAGCAATCTCAAATCATAAGTAAAAAATTAAATAAGAAAACAAATGCTTTAATAGATTGTTTCATGTAAACGTAATTGTTGCACAGTAGCCTATACCAGTGTACCATGGACACAAGCTTCATAATACTGGATGTACCACATTGTTTTTCATTAAATATATTTTTATGTACACCAATTTAATCATGTGATTATCTAATCAGCCATTCATGTGGCAGTGAAATGCAGACTATCATGCAGATACCGGTGAGGAGCTTCAGTTAATGTTCACATCAACCATCAGAATGGGGATAATTGGTTATCTCAGTGATTTTGACCATTGCATGATTGTTGATGCCAGACGGGCTGGTTTGAGTATTTCTGCAACTGCTGATCTCCTGGGATTTCACCCATGAGCCTCTAGAGTTTACTCAAAATTGTGCCAAAATCAAAAACCATCCAGTGAGCGGCAGTTCTGTGGACAGAAAGCCTCATTAATGAGGTCAATGGAGAATGGCCAAACTGGTTTGAGCTGACAGAAATGCTACGGTAACTCTGATATCCCCTCTGTACAATTGTAATGAGCTGAATAGCACCTCAGATTGCACAAAATGGCGAACCTTGAGGCGGATGGGCTACAACAGCAGAAGACCACATCAGATTCCACGTCAGCCAAGGACAAAAACCGTATTACCAAAACTGGACAGTTGAATAGTGGAAAAGCATAGCCTGTTCTGATGAATCACAATTTCTGTTGAGGCACATGGTAGGGTCAGAATTTGGCACAAACAAGATTAATCCATGGACCCAACTGGCATTGTGTCAACAGTCCAGGCTGGTAGCAGTGGTGTGAGGAATGTTTTCTTGGCATTCTTTGGGCCTGTTAATACAAATAATCTCTTTAATGCAACAGCCTTTTTGAGTATTGTTGCAGACCATGTGAATCCCTTCAAGGCTTCAATTTACCCATCTCAAAATGCATCAACTGGTTCATGCACTTGAAAAGGAGTTCTTTGTTCTTCAGTGGCCTTTCCAGTCAACAGATCTGAATCCAATAGAACACCTTTAGGATGTGGTAGAATGGGAGATGTGCAGCATGAATGTGCAGCTTACAAATCTGCAGAAATAACATCATGCAATCATGTCAGCATGGACCAGAATCTTAAAAGAATGTTTCCAACATATTTTGGAATCCATGCCACAAAGAACTGCATTTTGAGAGCAAAGGAAAGTTTTCCTAATACTGGGCACTTTATTAGGAGCATAGTGCTCCTAATGAAGTGCTCAGTGAGTATGTACCTAATGCTAATACAACAAGACGCTAATAAGAGAGAAAGACAACGGTCAAAGACCTCCACCCAAGGGGCCACTGCATCTGTTTTTGCCCAATAATGAGATCGGTCTGTGCAGTGCATATATAAAAAATTAAAATGCTCATTTTAGCATTTGAATGTGCATTTTTATTTAGTAGTAGTAGTATGTTTTATTTAATGCCATGTCAGCGATCAAAGCTATTTTCATGGCAAGAATTCAATTACAAAAAACAAATATCATATAAATACAATAAAAACAAAACAAATATAAATAGCAAGTCATATTATACAATATTTTTTTTAAGATTAATATATGATAAGAAATCCAAAACCTTTTCAGGCACAATCTCATTAAATAAGTCCTTTAACGAGGTAACTTCATAAAAGAGCATTCTACTTGTGTTAAGACCAGGACAATCTAGTAAAATATGTTTGACAGATAAGGGAATATTACAAAACATACATAGGGTTGGGTCTTCACCTTTAAGCAAAAAGGCATGGGTCAGATTTGCGTGACCTATACGACATCTGGTGTAGACCACTTGATCAAATCTTGTTTTAAAATTGATAAAAAGTCTGTTTGAAATTTCCGGATGAATTACATACAACTTGTTGTTCTTGCACATATTCCACTCTTCTTGCCACTTATTTAAAATATATCGGTTAATAATCGGTCTGATATCTGAGGGAGGGATTTGACATTCATTAACTTCCTGATTAAGAGCTTCCTTAGCAGCTGCATCAGCTTGTTCATTTCCTGAAAGGCCAACATGTCTTGGAACCCAGCAAAAAATAATGCTGAAGAACTGATTTAGTAGATAATCCACTTTGGTTAAGATGCAGTCCACTAAAGGATGGTCAATTTTTAAAGTGTCCATTGCTTGAAGGCAGGATTTAGAGTCAGTAAAAATTATAAAAAATTTTTGCAGAGAATTTTCAATGTGCTCCAAAGCTAAAAGTAAAGCACGAGCCTCAGCAGAGAAAATTGAGCACTGTTTTGGAATACGAATTCCATAGCTGATGTCAGTCACCATTGCTGCCGTTACACTGTTTTTCCATCTTCGAGCCATCTGTGAATATAGGTACATGGGAGGGGAATTGGTTTCTTATTTCCAAATATTGCTGTCTATATACATTTGGATGGGTCACCCCTTTCTTCTGATGAGTCAAGTCCAAATTGATGCATTTTTATTTAAAAAGACAGCCTTACTGTATAAAAACAAAAAGACAACGCCTATTGAAGAGCTTGCTTTCTTTCACCACCAAACATTTCATTTGTACAAAAGGTAAATCCATGGATGTTTGCCAACACTACAAATGAAGATCATTGCTGATGTACAGCCTAGTCCACACCAATACATTTTCGTTTGAAAACATCTTTTTCTCTCCGTTTTGGCCTTCTGTCCACACAGAGACTGCGTTTTTGTCCATGAAAACTGAGCTTTTTGAAAACACACTCCAAAGTGGATAATTTGAAAACGGCGTTTTCGCGTTGTAATGTGGACTGTGAAAACGGATGCTTTGGAAAACGATGACGCATTTTTAGTCATGTGATCTATCCAACCAAAACAATCTAGATGGCAGCCTGCGTTATAGCGTTATATACTCACTTTGATAGCCTTGTTAAAAAAATAAATGTCACTTTGTACAACCTTCACAATGATTTTCTTCAAAGGTGAAGGGAAGTTTACTCAGAAATGGTGTCCAGCGACGGAACGAGGACAATTGCGTTTCAGACCGTACATGCAACAGGGATTTTCCGCATGCGCAGTGACACGGTTTAAGCATTTTCATATGTTTCAGTGTGGACAAGCAACTTTTGGAAAACGCTTGAAAACATTAGTGTGGACGGAGAGCATTTTGAAACGAAAACACCGTTTTCAAATATATCCAGATTAATATAGGACGTAGCCTTAGTCTCATATTTACCCCTACCAGGTACGACACAACAGTGACAATTGATAAATACTATTTCTTCCACATTAAATTCAACATGAAATCAAAACTTACCCTATTTACTTACATTATAAATACACATTTCTGGCCTTATTATGCACAATTCAGTTATTTCAAAGGGGGAAAAAAATTGCCTTTTTAAATTTTTAATTAAAAAGATAAAACTTCCTCAGCATCTGAAATATTCCTTTTTGGATGACATCATCAGGCCCTCTTATTTTTTGTCACATTAGGCAACATTACTTGTTGACTTGTTTTGGCTTCATCTGCAATGAGACATTTTGTCAGTTGCTTGGTTTCTGTTTGTCAGGTTATGCAGAACAGCCCCAACCACAGTGAAATGTCATTGGTTCAAAATCCTGCTCTATTGTATATTAAAGTTATAGTTCACCCAAAAATGATAAATCAATGAGAGAATTATTTTTGGGTGAACTATTCTTTTAAATATCAAACACTGGCTGTGATTTTGTCATGTCCCACCGCATTTTCACCAATAGCATGAGCTATCAAATTGTGCTGATAGTGTTTATTTACAACCACACAAGGGGATGACACGCACAACACCACAAACTGTTAAGAAAAGTTTGAGAATTTCACATATTTGTAGACCGTGCAAATACCATTCAATACCCAATAGTATCACACCAACCTCACACCATGACATGATGAATGGATGCAAAGCTGATACAGCATCTAAATATAGGTTCATGCAGCAACAGATAGAAAGATAACGCCAACAAGTATATTTCCTGAAATGAAACATTAAATGCAATAAATTTAGGAATGTTCCAGTTACCAAACATACAGCATTCAGATAAGAGCAACTATAAAAAGACAGTGTGAGAGCAATAAAGCCATTAAACTATGAGACCAGAGCCACAAACACACATACTGTACACACACACTACTGTCCCAACTCACCTTGATCACTAGCTCGATAATGAAGCGTAAACTGGTGACTAGAACAGCGTGGGCAAGTGTTGCAATTAGTGGATGAGAACTTTAGGATCTTTTTATGGCCAATGCAGATATCTAGAGGACAAGGTGGTCAAAAGAATGATGTATACACTCATTGAGCACTTTGTTAGGAACACTATGGTCCTAGAAGATGGGGTCTTCTGCTGTTGTAGCCCAAAGTGTTGTGCATTCGGTGATGCTATTCTGCTCACTATAATTGTAGAGTGGTTACCCGAGTTACCGTAGCCCTTCTGTAAACTGAACCAGTCTGGCCATTCTCCACTGAACTCTCTCATCAACAAGGCATTTCCGTTCAGAACTGTCGCTCACTGGATGTTTTTGGCACCATTCGGAGTAAACTCTAGAGACTGTTGTGCATGAAAGTCTTGGGAGATCAGCAGTTACAGAAATACTCAAACCAGCCAGTCTTTTTGAAATCACAAAGATCACATTTGTTCCCCATTCTGATTGATTAACTGAAGCTCCAGACTAGTATCGGCATGATTTTAAGCATTGTAAACACACACAGTAAATGTATATACACATAATTGCAAAAACGTGCATTATATTTACTAAATTTCACACGAAACTTTAACTTCAGTATAGAATATATATATATATATATATATAAAAAAATTAAAAAATTAGGCATGCATGTTTAAGATAGAAGGTTCTGGTTTCTGTTTAGTCATCCCATATAGATGAAGTACTGTTCCATAAACAGAAGAAGGAAATAACAACAGTGCAAATTGTATCCAGTCACCACAAGGGTATACACATGTAGATATATGTATATGACATGTCTATGTAAATACATCGATCAGCCACAACATTAAAACCACCTGCCTAATATTGTGTAGGTCCCCCTCGTGCAACCAAAAATGCACCACCCACAACTATTCTTCTCACCACAATTGTGCAGAGCAGTTATCAGACTTACCGTAGACGTTGTCAGATCAAACCAGTCTGGCCATTCTTTGTTGACCTCTCTCATCAACAAGGCATTTCCATCCACAGAACTGCCGCTCACAGGATTTTTTTTGTTTGTTTTTGGCACCATTCAGAGTACACTCTAGAGACTGTTGTGCATGAAAATCCCAGGAGATCAGCAGTTACAGAAATACTCAAACCAGCCCTTCTGGCAGCATTGCTCCATCACGGCCCGGCCCTGCTCCTCGTCACACTCCTCCCCTGCCCGATTCAGGCCTGGGCACCACCAGTCTGACTAAGGTACAATGCCGTGTACTTGCAGTCTTTCATGAGGGCACAAAATACAATCCCATGAAGCATTTCGAATGATATAATTGAATTAAAAAAAAAAACGATGGCAATATATAAAACTATTGGTTTTAGAGTGTTGTTTATAAGTATAGAAACAATATATTTTATATTTATTGCAGAATATTCTGATATGTACAAATATATAAGTAGTTTAATGTAGGGCTGGGCGATAAAACGATCACGATATACATCGTGCTAAAAAAAAAAAATCCACGATATCGATGATGAGCTCGAGTCATTTTCTATATTAAGTCTGTGTTCGACATCTAGACGATCAGGATGCAAGCAGTTCAGATTTTTCAGACTGTATGAAGTTGCTAATGTTAGCGTTGCCTTGCTAACGATTAGGCCACGCCAGTCACTGAACCCCATCCGGACCGCAAGACATCATGACGATGGTTGCGCGCACCCTCTCATCTTTAGTGGGCAGCACAACAAAACAACAGTGCTGTGTACCCCAGATCTGATGTTTCTGCGCTGTATTCTTTAACATTTTTCTCTAGCACCAAACATGCTTCATTTACGTCCAGTCCTGCACTGCACACGTTGCCACTTTTCCCCGCATGCGAGTAGACATGAGAAGCTGCATAAGTTAACGTGGTTCCAGAGCGCCATTAGACTGTTAGAACGCTTTTTCCTTCCAAGTTTATCTTTATTAATCAACATGTTACGAGCCTTTAACAAAATTAGAACAGAAATCTGTTTATTATTAAATTAATCAATGTCATCATCTCTAGCATGGCTGACAGGTAAAGACAATACAATTACTAGTTTGTAGCTTAGTCTTTCTCAGTTTAATGAAAATATAATAAAAATGGTCCATTCAGACTTTTACATTTTCTATCAGGGGATACCCTCAGATACTTGGGTGTCACAATGTAACAAAATATAAAGTAATTTTAATGTAAAAATGATATGCTGTCATTATGCTTCAAAACGAACAGATGATCTTTTCATATCCAACTGCACTTGACAAACTATAAAATATTGTAATATTTTGGTAGAAGACTCCTCAGACACCACTGCTTTTGCTCTCTCTGGGGCCTGAGCCCCCATTGCAGTTTTGTATAGACTATTGTAACTGTTCTTCTGCCAACTTGAAATTCAAAACAATTTGCAATGTGCAAATGTATATCGTGATAAACATCGATATAGAACGATACGAAAGAATATCGTGATAATATTTTTGGCCATATCGCCCAGCTCTAGTTTAAGGGTGATGGGAATTGAATTTGAACAACTCTATTAAATTCACATTGCATCATGGGAACGTGTAGTGGCACGTTTGCAGGTTTTCGTTGGCTGCAGTTCTCTCATTGGTGGATGTTTCTCTTTAACATGTTTTCCACTATCAAAGACCATTTTTTAAACAATGAAGTTAAAAGAACGCAGACGGAGGGCTTCAACGGAAGCATATACAATCGATGAACAACCTCATAGCTCGGTATGGTCTGTCTTTTAAGTTTTATTAGTCATTGTTAAAATTCAATTCATCCATGGGACAAATGAATGGGATTTTTACTTCCTGGACCCGACTGTTGCACTCTATTGGGTGAATAACAGGAATACAAATTGATAAAATGTATTTACGAAGATGGTATTTCAAATAGCCTGAAAAATTACAAGGGTAAAAATACCCTTTTTATAGGTATTTTTATAATCCCAAAAGTTGTCACGCAAGGGTTGTAAAACACCCTTTTTAATATTCTGTATGGTATTTGCGACAACGAAGTTATCAGATACAGATATGCATGACTTTGTATGGCATGTAAAAAATAAAACATAAAATAAGTTAACAACCCCATAAAGTCATTGTAAAATTTTACACACAGAGTTTAAAGATAACTCCAGCATGACTGAAAAACAGCTGATCTGATGACCTTCAGTAACTCATTACATGACAACATATTACCATACATTCAAATGTTTAAAATCCATCGCGACCAGAAGACAACACTCAGAAAAAGAAAAGACAAGTCAAGCAAATCGCATTTCCTGGTCCTAACCCCTTTAAATTATAATTAGCCTGCATTTAAACACGATTTAAACTAACGGAATACTAATGCATTCTTAATCCACTAATTCAATACAAAGCCAACCCGTTGCCCCATCGTTAGTCAACAACATTTATTCCAGTAGTAAATGCCCAAAAGGCAACTTTATGTTCACGTGCGAGGCTGACAGCGCCTAATAACGGTAGACAGATGTAGCTTGGTCCGCATGGTGAGATGTTTCTATCCCGCGCTCTTCATGACCATTAGACTTCATTATGATTTCCATCCGACAGAATAAACGCCGCATGCGCTGCTTAAAATAGCTACACATGACAAGCGGGGGCTGAAGACGAGAAATACAGCCACGGATAACCTGAAAGAGCCCTGACATCAGAACTCACTTTACTGAACATGTCTATCATGGCCACACTTGTTTCACTTTACCTTCACTTTGGAGCGCGTCTTTGCGCACCTATATTTGTACGTGCATATTGATCCATGCTTCTTATAGGCCTATTTAAAATTAATCAACATTTTTTATAAAGGTTTACAGATACGAGCATACAAAACGAATGCATAAGGATTTTGAGCTGCAGAGGAAGTGAAATTTTGGGTGGCATATGGCTCAAATCAGTTAGGTTAGCAAACCGACAAGCGTGCAAAGTGCCCGCAGGTGTAAGTAAAATAATTAAACTCCATCCTGACATCCTGATATCTTCGTAAAACAACTCTGGGTAACGTTTAATACATTTTGCATGACTCTGAAATTAATGTGCATGAATATATGTCACGCAGACCCTAAAAAAAGTTCTATCCACGAGACCATGGCAATAGTTGTGAATGGTAGGCTACTTACCTCTTTTCTGCGGGATGACAGGAAGCTCGAGGCAGAAATTCGCCGCCCTAAAACATTGATTCCCGCCGCAAATGGAGTCTTTTAAACGTTTTGATGGCCCATGTTCGCCTGTCTGTCCGTTTCTCTATCTGACTTCCTGGATGAACAGCCGCTGTGTGCGCATAGTGAAGATGACACGCGCGCGCGCACACGGAACTAAAGTGCATGAGCCCTTGAACCAGCATGCTCAAACGCGCACAGTCCATACACCCCGAATAAACATATAAATAACCCAATATCTGTCTTTCTAGAACGCATTAATAACCTAACTCAACCATTATTTTTTTTTTTTTTAAATCATAAATGTGTGCATATGTTCTTGCACAGACTTTAAACCACACTGCGACACACACGCGCGCTTTAATTCATCACATGATCAGACGTAGTATTTGTTCTACTTTATGAAGTCTTCCATTCATGAAGGGGAAATCAATCGAGCGCAGATGCAATCTATGGAGTCGGGAATTGTGACACCAGATCCATTAAAGACGCTTTCAATGGACGGTGCGAAAAATCGCAAATATCAAAACACCAATGCAAAACAAATGTGCTTACAAAGCCATAGCAACGCAAATGCAAGAAAAAGCGACCTTACCAAATCAGCAAACCTTTATATTTAATCCAGGTCCAACTCCATCGAAGTCTGGTTATAAGCAAATGTCCTCAGCCGAATAAACGCTCTCCTCAACTAGAGCACTACAAATCCATCTCATTTCTCCAGTAGCCCTTTTAAGGTGTAATAATGAGGGGGATAAAGTTCCAAACTCATCGCAATTGACGTCTTGGTCCTCTTACACCTGAAAACGCTTCAACGTGTTTTCTTTTCGACCGACGTCATGACTGTCCCTCACCATCAGTCTATTAAAACGTCCATATAGTTCATGTTATAATATCCGGCATAAATACAAATGCTAAAGCCTGCACGATTGACACAAAAATGTGACACGCATCTGACGCTTTTAGAAATCCATCGCACCTGCTACAAGGTAAATGGACCGACAAACGAGCTCGCGAGTCAATCCGCTTTTAAACTCGCGGTCGCCACCTGCCGGATGAAAAACAAAGTACGCATCAAGACACAAAAGGATAACATAGTGGCAGTTTCCTGAAAAGGGGATAGTAGGATTATAATCTAGTGTAATGATTTATTGAACGAGGGTTTTTCGCATATTTCTCCACCTGACCAGGTAATATAACTTGTAAGTATTGCTGCAGCTTGCAGTCCTGACTAAAGCATGCATGCAAGTTGTGTCATTGTATTATGTTGAATATCATGTCAAACACCTGTTATGCCCTGAAGTGAATCTAGCAGCCAAATAATAATCATTAATATTATTATTAATATTATTATTAGCTATTTGCTACAAATATTTCCTTGTCAAAGATGCTTTATGCTCTGTATTTTTGCATTGCAAAACAAATGTTATTGATTTTTCCCTATGCGCCCAATATATTTGACACCTTTTACTTGTTCAGGTATTGATTATGAAAATGACAATGATGATGATGATGATAAACACTTATAAGTACTGTGTAAATGTATGTTTAACGTTGAAAAAGGCACTTTGAATGAAATGGAAGCCCATTCAAGCCAGTGTGCGGAATCTAACATCACAAACTAAATGACAGGTGAAAATATCCTTTCTTATATGTCTTTTCATAATGACATCAATATCCTTACCTGACTGAGATGCTGCTGTATGCTGACTGAAATATAATGTTGTTTAGCCTACAGGCAACTTGACTGAGCGAGAAGTCTAGTAAATACATTTGGCACGCGCGGAGACTATACTACTCTCTCTCTCTCTCTCTCTCTCTCTCTCTCTCTCTCTCTCTCTCTCTCTCTCTCTCTCTCTCTCTTTACCCTTATGTCATACTTACGTACAATCAATTCCAGAGTGCATTGGGCGACCATGTCCGCCAATCAGATTCCTCGGCCTACCTCCATTGAAAAACAAGGGGCGAAAGGCTGAGAACGTTGTCAGCCCAGTGTGATTGTTTACATTCTAGCATTTCAATCAATATTTACGTTTAATAAATGGCGTCGACTTTACTTTCACCCATGGTGGATTATTATAATGACGAGGAAGAGCTAGACAGTGTGGATGAAGACGATGATCGCAGTTTAAGAGGCAGAGACTCTGAGGAAGGTGATTATTAAGCACACTTTTTTTATTTTGTTATTTATTTATCTGACTAAGGCCATTTACTCGTGTTAGAAGAGTCCATTTTACATTTCTGCATTTTGGATACGAATTAATAGGTTGTAGGTTGTGTGTTAAATGTAAACAGATGCAAGCAAAGTGTGTGTGCTATGTGTGCCGCCTTGTTTTCTGTTAATTTCATAGCTCACTTGGTTTTTAACACTTTATCTACATTATTCATATGTGGTTTTGATGTTTTGGACCTTAATAGGAGCTGTGTAAGCAGTTCGCTGCATTATGACATGTGTGTTTATTTTGTGTGTTGACCAGTCTGTTGATAAACAGTTAGCAGAGTTACCACATATCAGGATACATAAATGGAGAATTAGGTTATTAAACTCATACAGACTTGCAATCAGAGACTTTGCGTGTTAAGTAACACGTTGAGAAGAATAAATAGTACATGATGGAGCTGATTTGAGTTTTAAATTGTGAGAATTGATGGCATTAGCTCAGTTAGCATGTGAGACTGCTTGTGCCATGCAGCTCAATTGAAGACGGACTAGACCAGACTTCAGAGATCATATAAGATAAGATGAGGACTGTTTATGTAGAGATATGTTGTTTGATCCGAGCTCTCTTCGTGAACATGAAGTGTTTGAATATATGAGGGTCTTCCTTAGCAGATGGATGTGTTTTGTTTATTTATGTGGTTTAAATAGTCTTATATTATTGTTTTTATTGGTGCTGAAGATTTGGTCTTAGTAATCAATTAGTTCCCACTACTGTCGGGTTAGATAACTGTCAAAAATACAATATGCACTTCTATACCTTTGGTAAGGAAAAGTCTACTCAATTATATGTAATTTAAATGTATGAATTTTCCACCTATTGTACATTTTATGGAAGCCCATTTCCCCCACATAGAAAAAAATCATCCTTTGGTAAATCAAAATTATGTGAAACAAAGTCTTTTTTTTTATTTATTATTATCTCATTATTTAAGATTATTCTTGAGATAAAAAAAAAGTTATAATTATGAGATACTAAACCATATCTATGAGATGTACTTTTTAATCTCATCATTATGACATAGCATCTCACAGAGTTGGAGTCTTGATCTTGTGGTCTTGGTCTCAAGATATATTGAGACCATATAAAGGCGGTCTGGATCTGGCTCTCGTTACTTAGGGTGTGTTCACACTTGGCAGGTTTGGTTAGATTAAAATGAACTCTGGTGCGATTGCTCTGTTAGTGCGGTTCATTTGAATAAGTGTGAATGCTGCCATCTGTACCTTGGTGCACACCAAACAGATGGACCGAGACCGCCTGAATAGTGGGTCACTGTCCACTTCCAAACGAAATCTGGTGCGGTTTTATTGATATATGATCACAGCATGGACCAAAGGCGTCTAAACAGATCAATGACATGAAGTAATTTGCCTAATACCTACCTCAAGCATTCCTGTTTTTTCTCATCATTGGAACTATGTCACTTGTCTTATTGTCTTGGTTTGGGTCTAGTTACTCAATGTCTTGGTCTGGTTTTGGGTCTTGTTCCTTAGTGTCTTGGTCTGGGCCATGTTACTCTGTATCTTGGTCTTGATCTGGTTACTTAGTGTCTGGGTTATGTTACTCAGTGTCTTGGTCTGGGTCTGGGTCTTGTTACTCAATGTCTGGGTCTTGTTACTCAGTGTCTGGGTCTGGATCTGGGACATGTTACTCAGTGTCTTGGTCTGGATCTGGGACTTGTTACTTAGTGTCTTTGTCTGGGACTTGTTACTCAGTGTCTTGGTCTGGATCTGGGTCTTGGTACTCAGTGTCTGGGTCTTGTTACTCAGTGTCTGGGTCTGGATCTGGGTCTTGTTACTCAGTGTCTGGGTCTTGTTACTCAGTGTCTGGGTCTGGATCTGGGTCTTGTTACTTAGTGTCTTGGTCTGGATCTGGGTCTTGTTACTTAGTGTCTGGGACTTGTTACTCTGTGTCTTGGTCTGGATCTGGATCTCCTTACTTAGTGTCTTGGTCTGGATCTGGGTCTTCTTACTTAGTGTCTTGGTCTGGATCTTGGTCTCGTTACTTGGTGTCTTGATATGGGTCTCGGCTTATGGTCTTAGTGAAGACCGCAGTGTATATTACCTGTGCACTTAATGTGATAATTATTTCAACCACTTCTACACGGTCTAACAACACAATTAACACAAATAAATGTACTGCATGCCAAATTATTTCTACAGCAACGCATCCCAAACAAGCTGAGAACTGTTTTCCTGAATTAGTTCATTGCTGTTCTGCATCAGTCAATAAAGACAGTGACTAAATGGTCAACAAAAAACTCCCGTTATAATTAATGAAGCTATCTACACTGCACAATACATTTACATTGTTTCTACACTTTAATAGTTTAATTTTCCAACAATAGTTTTCAATTAAGTTTCCATCTCTCGGTTTAACTTTGATTAGCAAAGATGAATTTAGCATTTAATGTTAACATGTGAATGAGCCATCTGTGTTTTGAGAGTTAATTTATGATGCAAATAATCTTGAAGGCATTTTTAATAATTCTGAACCAATCCTGAAGCGGATAATTATCCAATACATTAAGATCCTAATCATAAACTGAAATGTTATTATTTCATCAACTATCTATTAGCATTCCTTTAGGATTTATTTCTTATTTTTAAAAATGATGCCTGTAATAAAGAGCCATATATGACACCTTTTTTAATCTTACTTTTATTACGATAGACAAATAAACTGCTTTGTTTTGGGTTGAGGCATCTTGTAAAACTGGACTGTTTTCTATATCTGTCTGGAAAATGTCTGCGGTGGTCAAATTTGCATTTGAAAACTTTAGAGAAGATTCTTCAAGTATAAATTTATCATAATGGTTCATTAAAATGTATTGCCTGGTTCTTGAACCAACATGTCTTGGTCTGGATCTGGGTCTTGAATGGTCTTGTCTTGGTCTGGGTCTTGAGGGGTCTAGTCTGGATCTGGGAAATTTCATAAATCTCATAAATATAACTTTGTATCTCATAATTGTGACTTTTACCTCAAAATAATGACATTGTATCTCTTAATATTTACTTGTTTTATTTCAACACAATTACTTTTTAATCCCATAATTATGACTTTTTATCATGAAATGAGCTTCGGTACCCTTTAGCACTAAATTATATATATATAAAAAAAAGAAAGAGGTGGAACAAATGTTAAACTACTGTATGTATCCACTAAGTGGTGCTGTAGATGCACTAGTTGGTGTCAAAACGCTATGTGCTATCACACGAATAAAGCATTAATTTATTACTGTTATAACCTTTTTTAAATCAGATCAAAGCTGGTCAAAATCAAGTCTAGTTTGGGAATATTGTTATTTGATATCACAATGGTCTTTTTGGGCTTACCTTTCCCCAAATTGATATCGAATTAACCTGCAAAATTTCCCAAAATCTAATTGGTTCCATTTCTTTTTTTTAGACACAGAAGATGCCAGTGAAACAGATTTGGCCAAACATGATGAGGATGACTATGTTGAAATCAAGGAACAGTAAGTATTCCAAAATGAGCTCTGCATCCATGCTGACCACTATCACTCATTACAGTAAAATGACACAAATACACAGGCCTGTCCCAGTATGTTTTTCAATCTTTGACCAGCTCTGTAAAAATTATGCTAATGACAGATGAAAGGACATCGCTAGTATCTGCATGTTATGGAATGGAAATTTTGTTTTTCATGATTTCAGGATGTATCAAGACAAGCTGGCATCACTGAAAAGACAGCTGCAGCAACTCCAGGAAGGTGACTCGAAATCTATCAGTTTGTCATTTTGGAAATTTCTTATATGTTTATCTAAAGACTGGATTACACTACTGACTTAAAATGTGTAAAGATTAGAAAATTATCATAAGATAACAGATTATTTAAATGTATATATTGTGTTCTGGTCAAAACTGACTGATTAAAAGTGCCCTTTTGTGCATCGTCTTAACATCTACACTTTTTGAGGAGTATTTCAAGATCTACTTATCATATTGTGTTGTGTTTGGGCTTGTTTGAATAGTCTGCTGTAAGTTACAATATGACATTGATTACATTTACATGGACACCAGAAAGCGGCTTATTGCGAGAAAGCGGGTTATTGCAAGAAAGCATCATTCCCGTTTACATGTGCTGTATAAGGGACGTACTCTTTACTCCTGTATACATGTGGCTCGGTCAGTAAGCAGCTTTCTCCGCAGAAACATAATTTCCATGTCACGCTTGTGTAAATAACAAACATGGTATCCGAGGAAGACTTTTCAGATATTCCAGAGTTATTTCTGTGTTTGTTTCCTTAACTTTCCATCGTGACCTGCAGCAGTATTGTTCTGCAATAGTGGGGTTTTCCTCTTACATAAAACTCTTTCCCTCAGTGTACAAGCGCATATATGCATATATGTGAATGTGAGGGACTGTTGATATTTTACAATGATGTTTGTATAAATGGGTATAGTTTATAGTTTTAAGTGCTTTTCCCACTGTACTCCCAGAAATAATTAATTATTTCCGTTGTTTTGACTTGTTTTTGGGCTTCGTCCTATGACGCTTGTTCTCCGGTCTGTTCAAGCATATGCACATTCTTCAAAAACCTGTAAGAAAGCCGCTTATGTGTTTACATGGCCACAGTAAGCCACGTTCTCCGGGAGAAACCTGGGTGTGTTAAACCGCTTTCTCTTCATCCCTTAAATGGCATGAGGAAATCTGTGTTCTCGTTTACATGACATTTCAGAACGGCGCTTTATAAACTTGGTCATTATCTGTCTGTGTTATATGTATGTTTCAGGAAGTAATTAGGAAAAAATGGGAAGAAACAACACTCCTGTTAATTATATTTATGTGTCAGTGGAAATTTCATACACTAATACTCACTGCAGTTTGACCTCTGAGTGAAACAAATTTGCTCATTGCATTTTACTAATTGAGACCTTTACAACGATATATAACACATGGCTATCTCATCTTTTTTATGTTTTTACCACCTCTGATTATAAGTGTAGTGATAACACATTTTCAAATTATGAGAACAAAACAGTTCTAATTTGTCAGCAAATTAAAAGCATTATTTAAGAATTGGTAGGATCAGCTTTATGCATTCATGTTTGACCGGGAACACAAAAGGTGTTAGCACAACGAGCACAACACAAGGGTTAAATGGCTAGAGAAAAAACTGGGCATCATACACCAAACGACTAAGGATCACACATTATCCGGCTGTTAAGTCGATCTGATCTGAACAGAACAAACTTGCACGGAAACACGCCCTCTCGTTAACTCTTGTCATCAACATTGTAGATGCACTTATTTTCCTGCCACAACTGAATTCACTTTTCCTCTACTGCGGAGCTCCATTTCAAGTGCTTGTTCACCATCTTTCTTGAGCTTCTCTGCCTTACACACTCAATTTCCATTGGCTACTCCCAGTATGACTTCAGATATGCGTCATGAAGCATCGAACACTACTAGTTGCCAGTATAGTTGGCACTTCCAAATATCTAACACATTTGATATTCCCGAACTAGATGGAATCATAGTCATAGGTTAAGAAATCACAGTCTGTACCTGTCGTATAATATTTTCTGTGAAACCTGTCAACTTCAAATGACCAAAAATCTGCATACTGAAGCTGACGAGTACCTACTTGGTGTTAAAGATGAATAGTGTAATTCAGCCTTAAGTATTTTGGGAAGAGAAGAATTATATTTTGTATTATAGTCATGTTCTAGGTGTGGTGTACCTTAGTGGTTAAAGAATGGCCCTGGTAACTGCACGGTTAAAGGAGCAAACCCCTTGGACTCACTTTATATTAGGTGTCCTTAAGTATTTCAAACAATGTACTTATTCTTTACATACATGTTGTTGCATTGTATTTACATTTAAACTAAGTGCATTTAATTACATCTGTAGTTGCACTGTTAACCTTACCCATAATCCTAAACCTAACCCTTACCCTAAAACCTAACACTAATCTAAACCCTAACCTTACCCCTAAACTTACCCATACCTCAACCTCAATAGCAGAAATGAAGCAGAACAACATCCATCCATCCATCCATCTTCAACCGCTTATCCGAAGTCGGGTTGCGGGGGCAGCTGCTCCAGCAGGGGGCCCCAAACTTCCCTATCCCGAGCCACATTTACCAGCTCTGACTGGGGGACCCCGAGGCGTTCCCAGGCCAGTTTGGAGATGTAATCTCTCAAAAATATAAAGCGAGTGCAATACCTGCCCCGATTCTCCGGCCAACCTCCCGCTCCATTGTCCCCTCACTCGTGAACAAGACCCCGAGGTACTTGAACTCCTTCACTTGGGGCAATACCTCCTTCCCTACCTGGAGTACACACTCCATCGGTTTCCTGCTGAGAACCATGGCCTCAGATTTAGAGGTGCTAATCCTCATCCCAGCTGCTTCACACTCGACTGCCAGTGGGAAGCGATCCAGTGAGAGCTGAAGGTCACAACAACATGCAGAACAACATGTAGATACATAATATGTACATTGTATTGTATGTATTTAAGTTAGTATGAAGTAGTTAAAAACATATAATATAAAGTGGGAACAACCTTACACAGGGGGCTTCATGAGCTATTACCATTGTGTCCTTCTTGACACATAACCCCAGGTTACTCCAGGAGGACTGTCCCTGTAATCAGTGTGCATTAATATGTCAATGAACTGATTGCAGTCTTATTCATTTCCACAGGCACACTGCAGGAGTACCAGAAAAGAATGAAGAAACTCGATCAACAATATAAAGAGAGGCTTCGTAATGCAGGTAAATATTTTATAAGAAGATTATAATATAAGAATAAAGATCAGATAAAAGTAAACTCAAGATTACTTTACAAAAAACACAAGAAAACAAAGAGACTAATGCCAGAAAACACTAGGGCTGCAAGTAACTAATATTTTGATAAGCAATTAATCTTTGATTATTTCTTCGATTAATTGGCTAAAAAGCCACAACTTTTTTATGTGTGTGTTTTATTAATTAATATTGATTTATTGAAAAACATAAAGAGTTGTATGCTATGCATTGTGTACATAAAATATTTCAAATATAAATGTTACAATATAAATTGCATGTAGTTTAATTTTTTTTTTTACTTATTATGCAGTCTTTATAGAAGACTTCAGGTGCTAAATGTATAGGCTATAGTGTGTGAAACTTTATATTATATCTTATAATTTGTCACATTTTAGCTTTTTAAAAAATGTACAAAATAATTCATCATTCTATTCTATTTTATTTGACCAAACCCTGCATAGATGCTGTATGAGTCTATTAGTTAAATTCTTCAATATTAAAGAATTGTAGTAATACGGTATTTTTTACACTTTTATTACATATAATTTTTTGTTGTTTATATGCATAATTTGTACTATTTACAAGTATTTCTATTGAGTTTAAATGAATACATACTGTATAACAGATGCTGTCTTTAAGAGTATCTCACAGAAGTGTAAAGGAGCACATTAATGGCAACCAGCCGACATTCCGCCAAACACGGAATTTTCCGTGTTTTATGAAAAAACGCTTCCCCGCCAAACACGGAATTTTCCGTGTTTCCGTGTTTTAGGTGTTATACGGTAAGGAAGACCCCTGCGCATGTTTTGAAATAGTACGCAACTCTTTGATCAAAGAAACAGACTGCGATCGTCTCAAACATGAAAGTGGAGTATGAGAAGCTCAAGATATCAGACATAAACATGCCTTTTTATTGTCTTTTTGTCTGAAATGTTGTTTTTTGACAAAACCGACCTCTGTTCAAGTCGCAATAAAAAAAGAACAAATTAAGATAAAATAAAATCGTTTTTTTTTGCCTAAAAGCAGAGGCTCAGATCTTTATTGTGATATATAGCATCTTCATATATTCATGGAAGAAAATATTCCGCGGGCCATTAAAATTTAGCGAAAATCGTCAAAAACTCTGGCGGTGGCTGGCAACTTTTTTTTTAAAACGCTGGCGGGGAAAGAGTTAAACTGAATTCTTATGATTTTTTTAGTGTGAGAGTTTCTCCATGCACACTACACATATCTGACTAATCGATAATGAAATTCATTGTCGATTATTTTCATTAGCGATTATTTGTGATTTTTTTTTTTGATTAGTTGTTGCAGCACTATGAAAACACAATTACAAAAACAGGTAAGGGAGTACCTGTTAGCTCATCAAAGAATACAATAGCAATTGAATGGGTCCAGTAAGGGAAAGTATGTTTTAAGAGCCAACTGAATTATTGCATACAACATATTTTTATTAACAATATATTGTCACTTATTTGCTTTTGCTTTTCTCTCTCTTCCCCCTCTTCCACCACTCTTTATCTTTCCAGACCTCTTTCTACAACTTGAGGTAAGCTGTAATTCATATGTTTTATGTAGCTGTTCATGTATTGCTGCAGAAATTACAACTATGCTTTGACAGGCTAATTATTAGTAAATGAGTATCTTGTAGACTGTCACGAACCCCTTTCCTCTGCCCCATCTCCGCTTCCTCGAGCACGCACACACACACTCCGCGAGCGTGCTCGCTTCCCGCTCCCTCGCTCCGCCCCCTTGAGCTCGTACGCTCTTTTTCCTCCCTCAGGCTTCCACGCCCGGTTTTTCTATTACGAGCTCTCGCTCAGTAAACTATCTCCCCTCTGACACACATGCACTCCGCGAGCATGCTCGCTTCCCGCTCATCAGCCTGAACATTATGACCACTTGCACTCACGCGCTTCCTATCTCCACACATTAGTTTCACCTGCACTCGTCTCATCACCTGTCATTGTTCACACCTGCACTCGTCCCTATATAACTCACTATCCTTTCATTTGTTGGGGGTTGGTTATTGTATTTAGATTCCCGTGTTTTGCCCCTCGCTAGTCTCGCCTAGTTTTGACTCCTTTTAGATTCCCTCTTAGCTTGCCAGCCCCCCTATTCCTCTTGTTCCCCTGTCTTTTGCTCCCTCTAGTCCCTTCTTGTATACATCCTGTTTACCCCGGCTTTGACCCTCGCTCCCCTCGACTACTCTCCCGGATTTGCCCCCTTTACTCTCTTTGATTCCCCCGGCTTTTGACCCTACGCTTCCCTCGACAACTCTTCACTGGATTTGCCCGTTTGTACTTTTGCCTGCTTTTATTGTTTACAATAAAAGCAGTTTTTGACTAACATTGTGACTGTCTCATCTTATGTGTGTGCGTCCTGGTTACAAAATAACCAACCTCACCGCAGACAGTCACAATGCCCCGCGCTAAGGATTCGCACCGCTCACTAGAGCGGAGATACACATCACATTCAGCGCGAGGAGCTACTATTTGGAAACTCGACCAAGCGCTCGCGGCCCAGGGGCAGCAGGTATGTACTATGTCTGGTTTATTTCACCCTGTCTCACCTGTGTCTGCCCCTGAGCCCGTCGATGCTCTCCACGCATCCGCGAGCGCCGTATGCTCTTCATCCCCGGAGAGGTTTTATGGCTCTTCTGACGCTGACCAAGGGTTTTCTATGCAAGGCAGCGGTTGTGTAACGCATAACCCCGCCCTTGACATTATGGAGCCAGCGGCCCGACTATTGGTGTTGCGTCAGGGGAGTCAACCCTTGGAGGTTTTTGTGACTGACTTTTTTGCGCTTCTCGAGCCTTCCACGGCTCCACCACCTGAGCCTCCTACGGCTCTGCTCCCTAAGACTCCAGAGCCTTCTAGAGATTCGCCTCCCGAGCCTCCTGCGGCTCCGCCTCCCAAGCCTCCTACGGCGCCACCTCCCCCGGCACTGCCTCCAGAGCCTACCAGGGCTTCACTCCTGGAGCCTTCTACGGCGCCACCTCCCACGGCGTCACCTCCCTCGGCTCTGCCTCCAGAGCCTTCCAGGGCTTCACCTCTGGCGCCTCCTACGGCGCCACCTCCATGGGCTCCACTTCCTGAGCCTTCCAGGCCTTCGCCCCTAAAGCCCCCCTTGGCTCCATCTCCAGAGCCTTCCAGGCCTTCGCCCCTAAAGCCTCCTTCGGCTCCACCTCCAGAGCCTTCCAGGCCTTCGCCCCTAAAGCCTCCTTCGGCTCCACCTCCAGCGCCTTCCAAGCCTTCGCCCCTAAAGCCTCCTTCGGCTCCACCTCCGGAGCCTTCCAGAACCCCACCTCCAGAGCCGCCTACGGTGCTGCCTCTGACGGCTCCGCCTTTCACGGCCCAGCCCGGACTTCCTGACCCTCTCCCTGTCCTGTGGCCTCTTCCCTGGCCTCCGGACCCTATTCCTGTCCGGTGGTCACCTTCCAGACCCCCGGACCCAGTCCCTGTTCTCCAGTCGCCTTCCAGACCCCTTGACCCAGTCTCTGCCCTAAGGCTGCCCCCTAGATCTCCCGACCACCCGCCTGTCCGCTATGTTCCCCTTGACCTTGCCTTTAACTGCCCATTGACCCCCATGGACTGTTTCATTTCCCTTTTGTGCCTTCTGCCCCCCGCGAGCTTACACGCTCGTTCTGCCCCCCGCGAGCTTACACGCTCGTTCTGCCCCCCGCGAGCTCACACGCTCGTTCTGCCCCCCCGAGCTCACACGCTCGTTCTGCCCCCCGCGAGCTCACACGCTCGTTCTGCCCCCCGCGAGCTCACACGCTCGTTCTGTCCCCCCGAGCTCACACGCTCGTTCTGTTCCCTCGCGCTCCTCGCAGCCGAGCGCGGCCGTCAGGAGCCGTCCTATTCAGAGGGGGGAGTACTGTCAGGAACCCCTTTCCTCTGCCCCATCTCCGCTTCCTCGAGCACGCACACATACACTCCACGAGCGTGCTCGCTTCCCGCTCCCTCGCTCCGCCCCCTTGAGCTCGTACGCTCTTTTTCCTCCCTCAGGCTTCCACGCCCGGTTTTTCTATTATGAGCTCTCGCTCGTAAACTATCTCCCCCCTCTGACACACATGCACTCCGCGAGCGTGCTCGCTTCCCGCTCATCAGCCTGAACATTATGACCACTTGCACTCACGCGCTTCCTATCTCCACACATTAGTTTCACCTGCACTCGTCTCATCACCTGTCATTGTTCACACCTGCACTCACCCCTATATAACTCACTATCCTTTCGTTTGTTGGGGGTTGGTTATTGTATTTAGATTCCCGTGTTTTGCCCCTCGCTAGTCTCGCCTAGTTTTGACTCCTTTTAGATTCCCTCTTAGCTTGCCAGCCCCCCTATTCCTCTTGTTCCCCTGTCTTTTGCTCCCTCTAGTCCCTTCTTGTATACATCCTGTTTACCCCGGCTTTGACCCTCGCTCCCCTCGACTACTCTCCCGGATTTGCCCCCTTTACTCTCTTTGATTCCTCGGCTTACCCTACGCTTCCCTCGACAACTCTTCACTGGATTTGCCCGTTTGTACTTTTGCCTGCTTTTATTGTTTACAATAAAAGCAGTTTTTGACTAACATTGTGACTGTCTCATCTTATGTGTGTGCGTCCTGGTTACATAGACTGAGCAGGTGGAGAGAAACTACATCAAAGAGAAGAAAGCAGCGGTGAAGGAATTTGACGATAAGAAGGTGGAACTGAAGGAAAATCTAATTGCAGAGCTGGAGGAGAAGAAGAAGATGATCGAGAATGAGAAATTAACTATGGAGCTGACAGGAGGTGAAAAAATATGATAGAAAAATGCCCCAGAGAAGGTTGTTGTGTTAGCTATTGTTAGTATTGCTGTTGTGAAAAACAAGAGCCTGTTCCTATTCACTCCTCTGTGGGGAGAATAAGCTTAAACCTTTCAACCATTTTCCATTTTCTTTACCCAGATTCCATGGAGGTTAAGCCCATTATGACCCGCAAACTCAGGAGACGACCCAATGACCCTGTGCCCATTCCGGACAAGCGGAGAAAACCTGCACCTGATATCCATATTTAACACATTTTTAGCATTACTTATTTTCCCTGTTCTTCATTAATGATCTTAAAGGCGTAGTTCACCCAAAAATGAAAATTCTATCATCATTTATTCACCCTCATGTCATTCCAAACCATGACTTACTTTCTTCCTTGGAACGCAAAAGGAGAGGTTTTAAACTAAAGGATGACAAATGTAATCCATTTTAAAGCTTAAAAAGCACCCAAAAGTGTCATGAATGTCCATGTTCGAGAGCTTGAACTTTTGCATCATATTCCAAGTCTTCTGAAGACATACAATCGCTTTGTGGGATGAACTGACCGAAAGTTAGAGGGTGAATTTGAAAAATTTGAGCTGTGTTCGGAAAGGAGGTGGTGGGAATATATGAAAAATAATATTACTTCAACAAAATTAACAGGTTAGAATTCAAGTTTTCTTAACCCTCCTCACCTCAGTTAAACTATTTACTCACTGATGAACAGATCATGGAGGATCTTAAAACGTTAAACAAGGTAAGGGCCTCACCAAAGTAATTAGACCCATTTAATGATGCCGATATTGCTGAGTCTAAGAATAAGTTTCGCTACCTTGGAGATGTTCCTCTACTTTGCAGCCTAATTTTCACTAGGTTTAGTTCTACAGCAATATCATTATGTTTTAAACTGTAACACATTTGCATACAATTAGTTTGTACAATTAGAGTACGTGAGATGAGTTAAAGTAGTTTGATAGGAAAAAAGTAGAGTCCATTTCTATTATGAGATCATTAAATCTTAATAAGCATCTTCATGAATCACCTGTCAGCTTTGAAGAAAATGACTAGCTATAATTCTATTTATTTTTTTTAATAAAAGTTCTCCAATATCTGCAATTGCAGAACCCCTTAGAGGACAGGGTGTGACTTTTTGTCTGAAATAGTTTTGCATTGCCTTGCAATAAATCTACCTTTGTTTACTGCAGTAACCATATTTTAACCATGATGTTTGAAGTGAAACCATAGTAATAATGCAGGAAAATGAAAACTATGGTAATAAAAATTATTGTTATTATGTGGTTATACATTTGGGGGTTATTATGTTTTTTTTTACTAGACAAATCCAATAGTTTAATCATGGTTTTACTGTAGTAATATTGTAGACTGAGGTACCAATACTTTTTCTTTTGGCTGTAACCATTTTTCTATAGTAATATTGTAGTAACCATGATTGTTGTAGGCTAACCACGTTTTGTTTTTGTTCTTTGTTATATTGTAGTAATATTGTAGTACTATGAAAAGTAAGTTAACTATAATGTATCCATATAGTAACTATGGTCTTACTATAGATTAACCATGGTAATTCTTGTGGTTATTATGGTTTTACGACTACTGTACTTGTAGTACAACCATAAAATTATGATTTTTATTACTATAGTTTTCATTTTATTGTATTATTACTATGAATTTATTATGATGATTTTAAAATATGGTAGCTATAGTAAAACAATGGTAAATTTATTGCGAGCAGTGCAAATCTATTGCGAGGGCACACAAAACTATTTTAGAAAAAAGTTCCCTGCCCTGTCCTCTATGGGGCTCCATAAGCAATGAAGAGTACATTCTCATAAAACTTTATTTTTGTTTACTGGACTTGATGTATAAGAAAATGCATTTATTGCTTGAGGATAACAAGAAATGGATGATGTTTAGTTTTGACATTGGCATTATAATGGATTAACTGCTTTGGCTAATATCTACTGCTGATTTGTCTTTAAAAAGACAGCGAATTGTTTGCATTTAAATTGAGATTGCTAAAGACAATCAATATAAACTTAAATAATTGCTGGCTTTTTTTTTTTTTTTGGGGGTTTTGTTTCCTTCATAGCTTAAGTCTCCGAAAAGACCAGGTATGGACGTTTTGTCTTTTAGAGGTGATTCTCTATACATTTTCCTCAAGTTTCTCAGTCAGTTTAACACCAAATTTTCATAGAGTCCTGTTTATTAAAATGAATGTCTGTGTAACATTTTTCAGCAACCCCGTCCTCCCCTGAGCACCTCCCTTCCACTCCAGTGGACACCCCGTCCCAGCGATATGAGGCACGGATAGAGGAGGGGAAACTTTACTATGATAAGAGATGGTAAGAGGACTGTCTAATTTACATTTCTGTCTCCTGCAGTGATGTGATTAGATGAAACAGGCTGGTTCCTGCTTTGAGTGGAGCAGAATCTGATGCGACTTCCTGTCTGTGTTGAACAGGCTGGAGTAGGGATAGTACATTTAGACAATTCAGTTTCAGTTAAAGGGGCATTCAGTAGTTCTCTAGCTAGCATTAGCATTGCTCTTCTTCATGTTCTTTAAGTACCGATACGCCAGTGGTGTTAGATGCTGTACTGCCATCTATTGGTGTGGATCAGCATGAGCATCTCTGCTGCCCCTGACAGCTATGGAATATCATTTGCATCTGGAAAATGTCAGAATTTAAGGTCATTTCTGAAGTTATTTTTATTACTATAATATAATTGCTTTGCCTAAAAACAAACATCAGAAATCAAGTGAACATGCTTCTACTGTTAAGGACAGATTATTATGATCCCTCATATCAATAATCTCTGGAGACTGTCTATGTTTCATGTTATTTCTAAAGACAGTTATTACCTTTATTAGAGAACTGCTTAGCGTAAAACCTCATTATCTAGCGAAAAAGTATGTGAAGGAAAGATTAGAATTGTTTTTGATGATCAAATTTAGCATGTCCATGAATATTTTATTTTACAAATTAATTTAGTTTCCAAGCAACCAACGTCATGGTTTACACAAAATCCACAACAATCGCTGTGCCAAGCTTCTTTGCACTACACAAATGAATACGAAGAATCGTTTTTATCTATTTCATTTTATTTATTTTTCCATTTACTGGTTTACATATAATCCACAGCAATCGCCGTGCCAAGCTACTTTGCACTAAACGAATGAAGACGTAGATGCCGTACCGATGTTGACTCTAGTTTTTTGTCTTTGCCGGTCTGTCTGTCTTCTTGCTTCTGACCTTTTTAGCTTCTCCAACAGTACAGCTACTGAATCTCCTGTTGTCTCTGCTTCTAAAGCACGATAATAAGTATGTTCCACTGTGTTCATTTCACTCTTTGCATCACCAAACAACACTGTGTGCTACATAAGCATAGCCAAGAGTATCTACACAGGTGGCAGCCAGTGAATGTGAGGATTCTCTTCTTCGACATTTAGTGAAACACCATGGGCTATGTGATTTCAAAATGGCGAAACACATTGAAGAGGGTGACCTGCACCATGTATAAAAAAACACTTTTTATAGGGGGCCTGGGTAGCTCAGTGGTAAAAGACGCCACCCCTGGAGTTCGCTAGTTCGAATACCAGGGCATGATGAGTGACTCCAGCCAGGTCTCCTAAGCAACCAAATTGGCCCGGTTGCTAGGGAGGGTAGAGTCACATGGGGTAACCTCCTCATGGTCACTATAATGTGGTTCGTTCTCGGTGGGGCGCGTGGTGAGTTGAGCATGGATTCTGCGGTGGATGGCGTGAAGCCTCCACACACACTATGTTTCTGTGGCAACGCACTCAACAAGCCACATGATAAGATGCGCGTGTTGACGGACTCAGACTCAGATTTGTCCTCCGCCACTCTGATTGAGGCGTTTATAATGTTATAATTGAGTCATTGACTCTGGTTTGTTTATGACCAAAACAGTGAGAGTGAATGAGAATGACTTGTTCACTTAAAAGGTTAACAAGCAATCATACTGTTGGTCTGAATATCAGCATGGCTGTTATAACCTGCAGCCCGAATAACAGACGTGCTGATATTCAGAAAAACAGCACTCTTGCTTATGTGATATTGCTTGTGTAAAAATTAGCTGTTGATTTTACATGTTAATTCAGTGCAATTATTATATAAAAAACAACATGTTTAAAAAAAAAAAAACGCAGTTAATCATGCACCCGGACCATAATAAGGAATGTTTATGATTTTACGAGTCTCCGGTCAGCAGGAGGCTGTAAGTACAACTTCAGTTGATCAGGCAACACACAGTTGTACAGACAACAAACCACGCTTGCTGACAGCAGACAGCACAAGATGAGAACGTGCTCTTACGTTCAAACACAGCTAGACTGAGCGCAACTCCGATTACAAGGTTCTCGAGGTTTTCAACATTTCATACTACCAGTATGTCCTAAAAACACTGTGTTTATGATGTGACGCAACCAAAGTAAGACGCTCCAAAAGTGTCCGTCTGACACGTCCTATAATATTTTTAATATCTGAATTGTCATATTGATTATGTATTCTATGTAAAATTATTTAAATATATTTATTTTTAATTATTTATTTAATGTTTTTTTCTCTGCAAATATAAATATACAAATTTTTTGAACGTTTATTCACAATTGCGATTAATTAATCAGCACATTATGTTATTAATTTTATTAAAATTGTAATCGATTGACAGCCCTAGTAAAAATGTGTAGCATTACACATTTAAAGGAATAGTTCACCCAAAAAGGAAAATGCTCTCATCATTTACTCGCCCTCATGCCATCCCAGATGTGACTTTCTTTCTTCTGTTGAACACAATTTTTAGCAGACTATTTCAGCTCTTTAGGTCCTCACAATGCAAGTGAATAGGTGCATACATCTTGACACTCCAAGAAGCACATAAAGGCAGCATAAAAGTAATGCTTATGCTTAGTCAAATCCATATCTTCAGATGTGATTTGATGGGTGTGGGTGAGAATCAGATCAATATTTAATAGAGAAATTCTTCTCCCTTCCCAGTATGTAGGGTATGCGTGAAGAATTTTAATCACCAAAAGCACAAGAACAGTAAGAATATGAAAGTGAAAGTTAAAGTGGAGATTATCTGAGCAGTTTGGAGAATTTATAGTAAAAATGGACTTAAATATTGATCTGTTTGTCGCCAAAACCTTTCATATCGCTTCTGAAGATGTTGATTTAACCACTGGGATCTTATGGATTACTTTTATTGAAATGGAGAGGTTCAATTGTAGACTAATTTTAAATGGATGTGAAACGCAGCAGGCAGCCGGTCAGAACTATATGAGCTGACGCTTGGTTGAACAGACACACTAGGCAGGTTCAAGCTTCACTCGTTTACTGAAGAGCTGGTAGATTTACATATGGGTATGTATGTGTGTGGTTCTATAACAAATCAAACAAAGAAATAAACATTAATATACATAAACATTATACATAACATAAACATTATTAACAGCATTCATGCTATATACAATCCCATTAAGGAAGTCCTATTAGACAGAATAATTATTCTATACATCGCCACAAGAAGGCGCTAATCACACGTAAATGCGTTAACTAGGCATGCCATATGCCCAGGATAAAACACTGATCACCGCGTGATAATAATCATCTCCAAAGTATCCGTACAACCAATAATAACATAATGCCTAATACATAAACATAAAGTAACATACAGAAACTCTGAATAGGAAGTAATACAGGCAGATCTATACTAATCGGCTACCACTCACGCTGATGAACATAGACTGAACAGTTTCTGAATACTAATGGAACAAACATGGAAATATGAACTTACTTGACATATACGCACACAGCGACTCAATGTATATGTATACCAGCTGAATAATCGTCGAACACTACAGATTAACTATACTGAAACTATTGAGCATTTTCATTAACATTTGTGATGCCTCTTCTCTCTCCCTCACAGTTCGCCTCAGCACGAATGTCACTATAGCAACCTTGTGCGCTGTGATTGGTCGAAATCGTCCAGGACATTTAAGGGCGTCCGGGCCTTTTGTACAGCCGCCCCCGAATTCAAGAACTGAATTCGATCATCTCGAAAAGGTCTATATTTTGTCCTGGTCATCCTCAGGTAGAGCTGGAAGATGGATGAGGCGAGCCGTGATCCGTGTATAAGTCCTACCCTTGACATCTACACTGGCTGTCTGGACCCGCCCATCGGCGCCTGGAAACACCTGGGTGATCCTGCCTACTGGCCAGAGAGCACGAGGAAGTTGGGGGTCGACAATCATGACCACATCTCCACTCTCCAACGACTTCTTCTCGGTCCTCCACTTCTGGCGCGCTTGGAGACTAGGTAAGTAGTACTTGAGGAAATGTCTCCAAAAATGGTCAGCCAACAGTTGGATGTGGCGCCAGAGTCTGCGACTCAGGATCTCTGACTCTTGGTAGACTACCTGAGGTAAGGATGCGTCTCGACGGCCGATTAGGAAGCAGTATGGGGTTATTGGATCAGGGTCAGCCACATCCGAGGAGGTATACCCAAGGGGCTTTGAGTTGAGAATACCTTCGACCTCTACCAGAACTGTTCTTAGGACTTCCTCAGTGACAGTCTGAGCCCCGATGGTCACTCTGAGGGCTGTTTTGATCGAGCGGATCTCTCTCTCCCAGCAACCGCCGAAGTGAGGGGCGCCTGGTGGGTTGTAAACAAACTTTATCTGCTGGCTGGCGAGGTGACTCTGTAGCTCATCTTGGAGGGTGGCGAAAGAGTCATCTAATTCCCGCTCCCCTCCCTTAAAGTTGGTGCCTTGGTCGCTCAATAACTCATAAGGCTTCCCTCGGCGTGCAATGAACCGCCGTAGAGACATCAAGAACGAATCAGAGTCCATACTGGTGAGAAAATCGAGATGGACTGCCCTGATGGTCATACACTTGAAGATTATGCCCCACCTCTTCTCGTTACGGCGGCCGATCTTAATTATGAAAGGGCCGAAACAGTCCATGCCAGGCGAGTAGAAGGCCGGACGGAAATATCTCTGTCTGGTCAGGGGTAGGTCGGCCATGAGGGGAATTTCTGGACGACCTTTCCATTTTCTACACTCTGTACACTGGCGCTGGTATCGGCAGACAGCTTCTCGGCCTCTCAGAATCCAGTATGTCCTTCTGATCTCTGTTAACAGTCTCTCTGTTCCGGGGTCTCTCATCATAATCCTTTATAATTAGCTCTGTAGTAGGATGTCGAGGGTCGAGGACCACCGGATGAGCAACATCCGCTTCTAGTACCTCACAGAGTCGGAGACGGCCTCCTACACGAATCAATCCAGCAGCAGTGTCAAGCTCAGGGGAGAGTGAAACCAGTCTGCTTGTGGCTGACACTGGTTTGCCTGACTTTAGAAGCTTCAGCTCATCGGGAAAGGACTCTGATTGAGCTTGGCGAAGGACTGTGTGTTGAACGTCTCTTTGGAGATCAGCACTGGAGGTGTAGGCCGCCCCGTGAAGCTCCTGCCCATAGGCGTTCAGGCACTCTAACAGCGTGTTATAGTGTGGTGACTGAAGTAAGTGTGCAGTTGTGGTCACTAACCCAGAGAAGGCTGACTGTCTTAACTCACTGCTCGGCTCTTCAAACGACAGAGAGGGCTGTCTTGGCCAACTATCAGGTGGCAGCTTGAGGAATGCCGGTCCCTGGCTCCACCGGCTCCCTGTAGCAAGGTCACGAAGAGGCTTGCCTCGCGTGATGTCATCCGCTGGGTTGTCTGCGGATCTGACATAGCGCCAGGTGGACGAAGCTGTTATTTCTTGGATCTCTGCCACCCGTGTTCCTACGAACACCTTGTAACGACATGAACTGGAAGTAAGCCATGTGAGCACGGTGGTGGAGTCTGACCAGAGCGTGGTGGAGTGAATGGGAATTGTAAGCTCTGTAGTCAGGAGTTGAGAGAGTTGTGCTCCAGTAAGAGCAGCACACAGCTCTAAGCGGGGTATAGATTGCTGCTTGCGGGGCGCAAAGCGGGAACTGGCAGCGATAAAGATGACTTCTACTTGACCTTCTTTGTCTTCTGTCCGCAGATAGGCCACGGAACCATATGCCTGCTCAGATGCATCACAGAAAACTTGGATGTCGTATCTGCAGGACAGGTGATCCATCTGTGAGCTGACATAGCATCGGGGTAAGGATATCTTCTCTAGTCCACTCAACTCTTTCTCCCACTCGAACCATGAAGTAAGGAGTTCCTCAGGTAACTGCGGATCATCCCAGTCGCGCTTTTTATCCCATAATCGCTGTACCAATATCTTCGCCCTGGTGGTGTAAGGGACAATATAACCGAGGGGGTCATATTGGCTGGCCAGTACATGGTAGATGCTGTGCATTGTCACAGTGGAGCAACGGCTAGCTCGGTGCTTGTAATGTAGGGTGTCATACTGACAATGCCAGTGTAATCCAAGCGTAGACTCATGGACGTCTTGTTGGCCTTGACTGAGCCAGAAGTCGCAGGTATTGGATCTCGACTCAGCAGGGAGGTGAGTAATCACTGACGGGCAATTGCTGGCCCATTGTCGAAGCTCAAAGCCTCCGGTGGATAAGAGAGAACATAGTTGATCAACTAGGTCTCGGGCCTCTCGAGGGGAGTGAAGACTATGTAGACAATTATCAACATAGAATGATCTCTCAATTACCTCTCTGACTGGGTCTCCAGACTGGCTGTAATCTATGACGTGCCTCTGAAGGGCATAAGTGGCACAGCAGGGACTGCATGTGGTACCAAAGGGGAGGACTTGCCACTGGTACAAGTCAGGGGTCTGTTCTGGCTTCAAGTCACGCCACAGGAATCTAAGTAAGGGCATGTCATCAGGGAGCAGTCTCACCTGGTGAAACATACCTCGAATATCACTGCTCATAGCTACCGGATGCTCTCGGAAGCGGAGCAGAACTGCTAGCAGTGATGAGCCTAGCATGGGTCCTGGAAGAAGAAACTCATTAAGGCTGTGACCTTCATATTGGAAGGAGCAGTTATAGACGACCCGATTGTTGTTGTTATGTTGCACCATATGGTGGGGAATGTACCATGACTCTGTAGAGCTCGCAACTTCTCTCGGTTCCAGCTTGGCTATGTACCCTGCCTCCTTCAGCCTAGTGATCTCAGCCTGGTAGGCCGAAGCCTGATCTGGATTCTTAAGCAGTCTCCTCTCAACACTCCTAAGCTGAGGGAGAACGGCTTCTTCGGCCATGGTCAGCTGTGGCATGCTCTGCCTCCGAAGCAGTGGCGTAGCATACCGCATCGTCCCCTCTACCTCCACTCTCACGGTCTTCTCCTGCAAGAGCCTAATAGCTTCTTGGTCTAGCTTGGATCTCGTCACCACCTTGTCGCTGCGGTACGGAATCACATCCATCTGCCATAATCTCTCTACGTGAGCAAACAGATCTGCGTTAGGGATGACAGAGGTAAAGAAGCACTGGTGTGTGTTAATCTCACGACGAATCTCATGCGTAGGACCTTGAAGAGTCCATCCCAAGCGGGTCTTGACTGCTGCAGGTCCACCTGGTGGGCCTAACCGGACTGGTTCAACAGGTGTGATGAGGTGTGGGCAATCTGACCCAATCAGCAACATCGGCTGCACTTTATCCATCTGCTGCAACGGGAGGCCAGTTAGGTGTCGATACCTCTTCTTTAAGGAAGCCACCGAGTAGGTGTGTTCAGCAAGACCTAGTCTCTCAGATGTAAAGGCATGTTGGATGAGGTATTTCTTGTGGGGATGAGACACCGATGATACTGTGAAGGAAACGGCCGCCCCATGAAGCACCTGCTGATCCTGTCTCACTGTTCTCAGTATCAGGTCTTCTGGCTGTCCTCTGAGATTCAACTGCTGTGCGGCTGCTTGAAGGAGGATAGTCCTCTCAGACCCGTCGTCGAGCACTGCATATGTCTCTAACGATATATCTCCATTCGTGATGATCACCTTACTTTCAACATAACTCTACGGCTACTGACAGAACGGTCAACAAACAGGATGTCTTTCGTGGTACTCACAAAACAGGAGTTCTCTGGGGGATTGGGCACTGTTCTGGCAGTCACAGCTCTCTCGTTTAGATCATGCAATATAAGGAGGTGTTTCCTGTTACAGGTCTTGCACAAGGCTTTCAGTGTGCATCTGGAAGCGTGATGATTGCGGCCGCATCTCCAACAACGATTATTCTTACGAATCCAGGCCTCTTTCTGATCCTTAGTTAACTCTTTGAAGTTGTGGCATCCATTAAGGAAATGACTGGCATTATCACAATAAGGGCAGTAGGCACGTAACTTCTCTTGGTACCTGGCGGAGCTAGGCCGGGACACTTGAGCGGACGCTCTGTGTTCACTGTCTGCAGCAGGCTTCTCTGTACCCAGCAGGAAACTTGTAGATCTTCCAGGAGGCTTGGGGTTGTAACGACCTTCTCGCTTCTTAATAGTTAAGGGTGGAGCATAAGTAGCTGTCTTGGCAGTGTCGTCTTGGACCTGGAGCTCATACTCTAACCAGTCTGCAAAGTCGATGAGGCTGGGGACTGTGATCCTAGATGGGTGGACATATCTCTTAAAGCTGATCTGAAGCTCGTGGGGAAGCTTGCCTTGGAGTCTGGACACGTGTGAGCCACATTCTAATTCAGATGCTCCCTCAGACCCCAATTGCTCCAACATACTCACTAATGAGCGTACACAGAGGGCGAAGAACTTGAATGCTTTAACGTCACCTGGCTTGAGATTGGGACCTTCTAGTACTTCAGCGATATTTCGCAGCACCAGCTTGTGGGGTTGACCATACATTTTCACAAGAGCTCGCATAGTGTCTGTATAGGGTCTCACAGAGTTACAGTAGGAATCTGCTACTAGTAGGGCCTCTTCTAGTTCTAAATGATCAGTCAGGATCTGATACTTAAAGCGTTCACTCGCATTCGTTGGCAGAAGGTTCTCTAGCGCCATCCGTAATCGCAAAAACTGTCTGGGATCTGCTGCTGTCAGACTGGGGATGGTAGGCTTAGGGCCTCGGTATACCTGCTCATAGACATGCTGCATTTCTGCTCTAGGTGTCAGCTCTGAGCATGGAGTCTGGCAGAAGTTTGGTGACGGCTGCGTCTGGCACTAGGCGTCTCGTCGTCATGCTGAACAGCTGTTACCGGCTGTGCTAAGTGGGCGTAGGACCTCTGAGAGGGGACAGGGCGACTCCTTCCAGCATACGGGTGCTCTGACCTGGGTGAAAACGTGAAGTCTCCCATCTGCTTTGTCAGCTGCTCACACTGGGCAGATCGGTCTGGAGAAACCTCTCCAGCATACTCTGCAGAACCTCTCTGTCTATGGGCGGACGGTGGCACATGGGTGCGAGGGGCTGGAACTGGCGTTACTGGTCGACCAGGGTTCCCTCTTCCTGTGGCTATCTGCTGAATCTCCTGCTTTAACGTGACATTCTCCGCCTGGAGCCCACGCAGCGTGGACAATATCTCAGGTAGGATCTGACTGCGAAGCTCATTGCTATCTCTTTTCATCTCAGACCACATAGATTTAATATCATATAGCTGCTGGTCTTGGAGGCGGAGCTCATTATACTCTGGTGCCACATCTTCTGCTCGATCTGGCCATTCATCACATAGTAGTAGATCATCTGCATACAGTGACTGGCTCTCTGGAGAAGATGATCGTGACACGCTCTCAGCCGTGGGCGGAAACAGAGGTAATGCTCTCTTCATATTCGCTGAATCAGTAACTTGATAATCTGCTAGATGTGCAGGTAGCCTTATCTGTCGTCTAGGTCGAACAACAGGAGTATCTAGCTCAAAGTGGGATGTCATCTCTCTGCTGTGATTCACTATCCGGCTCGAAGGACCATTTGAAATGGAGAGGTTCAATTGTAGACTAATTTTAAATGGATGTGAAACGCAGTCGGTCAGAACTGTATGAGCTGACGCTTGGTTGAACAGACACACTAGGCAGGTTCAAGCTTCACTCGTTTACTGAAGAGCTGAAGAGCTGGTAGATTTACATATGTGTATGTATGTTTGTGGTTCTATAACAAATCAAACAAAGAAATAAACATTAATATACATAAACATTATACATAACATAAACATTATTAACAGTATTCAGGCTATATACAATCCCATTAAGGAAGTCCTATTAGACAGAATAATTATTCTATACATCGTCACAAGAAGGCGCTAATCACACGTAAATGCGTTAACTAGGCATGCCATATGCCCAGGATAAAACACTGATCACCGCGTGATAATAATCATCTCCAAAGTATCCGTACAACCAATAATAACATAATGTCTAATACGTAAACATAAAGTAACATACAGAAACTCAGAATAGGAAGTAATACAGGCAGATCTATACTAATCGGCTACCGCTCACGCTGATGAACATAGACTGAACAGTTTCTGAATACTAATGGAACAAACATGGAAATGTGAACTTACTTGGCATATACGCACACAGCGACTCAATGTATATGTATACCAGCTGAATAATCGTCGAACACTACAGATTAACTATACTGAAACTATCGAGCATTTTCATTAACATTTGTGATGCCTCTTCTCTCTCCCTCACAGTTCACCTCAGCACGAATGTCACTATAGCAACCTTGTGCGCTGTGATTGGTCGAAATCGTCCAGGACATTTAAGGGCGTCCGGGCCTTTTGTACATTTATGCTGATTTATGTGATTTGTGGAGCTTTACATTTTTGGCACCCATTCACTTGCCTTGTATGGACCATAAGAGCTGAGATATTCTTCTAAAAATCTTCATTTGTGTTCTGCTGAAGACAGAAAATCATACACATCCGGTATGGCATAAGGGTGAGTAAATGATGAGAGAATTTTACATTTTGGGTGAACTATTACTTTAATGCAATGCGTGCACTTTCGCTTTCTCACTGTCTGCACAAAGACATAAAACATAAGTTTTAAATAGTATAGTACTCTTTAATGTTAATAATATCACTTTCATCTTTTATGTTGATGCTGTCTGGAGTTTACTAGTTCAAAAGGAACATTTGCTTATACATTTTTTATTTGTTTTGAGTTGGTAGACTTATACATCTTGAAAAGTTCTCAAAAATCGTAGTCACACTGTAGGATTATTATACTGACCACAAGATGGAGCCAACCACCCTTCTATTTTCCACCCTGCTTTATCATCATAGTTTATGTAAAGCACAATGTAACATCACAGGGCTGGAACTAACATGAGACAGGAGCACACACCAACATACAGCATGCACTGCCGGCAATCAAATGTGCTGATTATACAGATACATTTACATCTTTAAGGGGCTTCCAAGATTTTCCCCAAAGACACCATCTCTCAAAGCATGATGACTTATATGGGAAGGAACTCAAAATAAATCTTTACGGTATTTTTTGAGCTTGTAACTTCTCTTGTTTTGATGTGGGACATCATGTCTTCCAGCTGTTGGTAAAATCACATTTTTATGCCATCACCTAAGATAAAAAGTGTATACATGCATAGAGTAAAACCATGATTTTATTGACATGTATACAAGGACTGCAGTGTATTTATGGTGGGTGGTTTGCTAGAACAAGGCATCATCTGCACCCTGATTCAGGTCATGCATGGCTGACACCGTATTTACCTTCGCCCGTGTCGTGGTATTTCATATCCATTCGCCCATGATGTAAACATGATCCATGGATTATGACATGCCACAGTCTCTACAGACTACATGAATACATATTTCATTGTTTGAATAAGTGATTATTATGCAAATGAAGCTTGCGGTTTAGGATGAGGCCTGGATATTACTTTGTCTTATGTGTTTGTGACATTAAACATCATAAATGCCTCTGGATTTTTATGAGTGTGTCAGTATGCATTCATCCAGTTGTGCCCTTTAGATAGCGGGCCATTGTAGCTTTCAGCAGTGCAATCCAACCGGAATATCTGTGTGCGCAGACAAAGTGAGAGGGAGAGAGAGAGAGGGCATGTGTTCCATGGTGGTACCACAGCATTAAATGTTTCATGTGTATTAAATTAGGTTTTATTTTGCCATGTTAATAATGAGTGGAGAGGTTGAGTTATGGCATTGAACTTTACCAGAGGATGTTTATGTGAGAAGGTTGGAGGCACTGGCTAGCTTTTTTCTTTTAGTATACTGTTATACTGAGATGACAAGCTCGCCTTCTTTTGTTGGTGGCAAACATCACTATTACTTTTGATCATACTTGGTTAAGGGTATTTCAAAATCATCAAGGAATATTATAGGTTAATTACAAGTTAAGCACAACCAACAGCAGACTTGTCCCTCCTTTTTATTAACCCTTAAATGCATTTCACCAAATACTCTTACATATTCGGGTCTTTAGAGACCCGGCACTTATATCTATCACAAATGGATCTACAAAATGCCAAGAATAGTGTTAAAGACACTTTTCAAGGCAACTGATGTTTTATTTTTCATATAGCAAAGAGCTAATGCAACAAATCAGGACAAATCTAGAAAAGGATTCATTACTTTCACACTGAAATTTCATAAGACACAACTGGCTGTAAAACACATATCACATAGTATTTTCTCAGGCACTTATTTAGTCTAAATAGGTGCACAACGTACATAAATTCAGTAGTACACCCAAATGAAAATCTCATACTGTTCATATTGTACTTGCTATAGTTTACTTCCATGTTGATTCTTCATCAAATAGCAATGCTAATAACTGAAACTATATAGCCACCTTGAGTAAGAAATAGCATGTAAAATATATATGTGTACATGCATATGGGATACTAATAATCCACAATTGTTGCACAGAAAATCAATGTGAGATAGTATTTATTTGAATGAATATAGTACTAATTTCTCTTGTAATAAACCAAAAGAAATAGATATCCTGTGATAGAAAAATATAATTTATGGAAGTGCGCAAAAACATAAATAAAATCAGGGTCTCTAATGATGGTGTACAGGGGTGGAATGAGGTCTGGGGTCACTTAAGACCTGAGGTATGCATTTAAGGGTTAAAAAACAAAAATAGAGGTTACAGTGAGGCGCTTACAATGGAAGTGAATGGGGCCAGTCCATAAACGTTAAAATACACACTGTTTGAAAAGCATAGCCACAAGACATAAACATTATACGTGTTAGCATTTATACATTATTTTAGTGTGACTAAATCGCTTGCTAACCTTATCAGGGTAAAGTTATATTGCGATTTTGCAACTTTGTTGTCATGACGATGCAACGCCAGTAATCCATATAAGTGATTTTATCACACTAAAATCGTGAAGAACAAAGATTTTATAACACTAAAATCATGTAAACATGTATAATGTTTACATCTTGATGCCATATGTTTGAAACGGTATGTATTTTATTGTTTATAAACATTGCAAGTGTCTTACTGTAACCACGATTTTTACATTTAATTTAATTTTTATGAATAAACAAGAGACAAGAAGAAATATATATAAATGTTTCTTTTCAGTGATGGTGTATGAATTTTTGATCTCAAATAAGCGTACATACAGTACTTGATTGAGAACCTGGTCCTAAAATAATTTTCTGTAATGGTGGTCCTTCAATCCACCGATCACATTCTAAAGGATCGTCACTGAATAATGTTGTTATTTTCTCAGGTACCATAAAAGTCAAGCAATCTATCTGGAGTCCAAGGAAAATACCAAGATCAGCTGTGTCATCAGCTCTGTGGGGACCAATGAGGTTGGTGTCTGATTCTCTTCACTGATTGGTTGTAAACAAATGACTGCGCTCTTCAAACTGATGACCTGCTCAGAGGGGGAATAAACAGTAGGTTATTGAGATCAACACAAGTACATCAGCTTCAGAGGGTTAGAATAGGGACATTTCAAATTTAGTTGCTTTCATTTATTGTAATCTGTGTACATATTAAATTATACAAGGATATCATTCCAATGGCTTTTGTCTCATTTGCATCCTTTTAATGCCAGCATCAATAGCACACTGCATATATCTGGAATCTTACTTGCTGAGCCAAGTAGCTTTAGAGTACAAATCACTGTTTGGGGTTCATTTTGGAAGCTGGAAGATGGTGGTAGGGCATAAATCCTAAAGTTTTTTGATTCGCTTGCAGATCTGGGTTAGGAAGACAAGTGACAGCACGAAGATGAGAATTTATTTAGGGCAACTGCAACGAGGGGCCTTCATCATCAGACGTCGGTCGGCGGCATAGACGTCATGACCCATCCTCTTCCCTCTACTATTTCCTGTCTGGATAATTTTGTATGAACATTTCAACACTCTTCTTGTTTTACCAAGTCGTCTATGATCCTTCTTTCTCTATCCTTCGATTCTGTTTCTTTTACTCTCACATACGTACAGTATATACAGTACCAAAGTATGTCATGAACTATCTCATTCTTTCTACGATTTCCATTTCGTTTGGCTTTTTTCTTTAATGATGAATTTTGCCTTGCACATACAGCATAACAGTTTAACTTCACTATGTCTGTCTGAAGTTTATTTTCTAAAAACTCCCCAAGACGGAAAGAGTAGAGAGTTGATTGTTTATTATTATTATAGCATTTGCAATAGTTTTTTGTTTTGCAATGTCATGCAACAATCTATTCTCTCATTTAAGGCTCAGTGAGATTTCATATTAGTTTGTGATTTAATTTTGTATCCAGTCGAAAGTTAAGTAAATTTGGCTCATACTGTGCAAAACAACGTTTGTTTCTGCAGTATTGCTTGTTTTTTCCCCCCATTAAGAGTTCTGTTACTTGACCTAGTTTTTTAATGGCCCTTATTCTTGTACATTAATTTACATTCATATTATCAGAGGATTTCTTCACAGTACAACTTGCAAAACAATGTGAGGAAATAGTTTGTGACTATTATTTAAGCAGGTAGTGACTCTACAAGTCAATAGATTGGACACACCTACTCATTTCTGTATTATTAATTACTATTTTCCACATTTGAGAATAATAGTAGTCATCAAAACTATGAAATAATACAAAGGTAAGTATGGGAATTATGTAATGACCTTAAACCTCCCAGTCAACACTGGTGAGTACCTACTGACAGTGGTCCGAGGAGGCACAAACCGGTGACAGGGTGTTGGGCGCCCAAGGCTCATCGCTTCACGATGCTATCTCATCTGGTCCGCACCAACAGACAGTCTACTGTGGCACAGAAAGTCACAGAAAATTCTAAAGGGCACCTATTATGCCCCTTTTCACAAGATGTCATTTAAATCTTTGGTGTCCCCAGAATGTGTCTGTGAAGTTTCAGCTCAAACTACCCAACAGCTCATGTATTATACCATGTTGAAAATGGCAATTTTTGGGTGGGAATAAAAACTAGCTGTTTTTGTGTGTGTGTGTGTGTGTGTGTGTGTGTGTGTGTGTGTGTGTGTGTGTGTGTCTTTAAATGCAAATGAGCTGGTGCTTCCCACCCTGTATCCAGAATAGGGCGGAGTTTTGACATCTCTGTTTCAGATAACTAGACATCATAAGCAATATGACTGGCAGCTGGTGCACCACTGGATAGTGGTGTTCAGCCCTATATGTTTGAACCATTGTTAGACACTGATAAGGATCGAGTCTCCATCAGAAGTAACAACTTTGAGAATGAACCAGGAAGTTTCTGAATGGTTGATAAATGTATTTATTTGTTGTAGAGTTTTTATCAGCATTTTTGGAACTATGGATGAGCAACACACACACACACAAATTCTGTTACAACAAACGCTATGCTATGAGCTATAACGAAACACACACACACACACACAAACAAACATGTCCGCCAACAGTCGTGGGCAGGGCCTGTACAAAGTGACATCACTTTGTACAGAATCTGAGAATGGCTTGTTCGGTGAAAGTGTTTATGATTAATGGGGATTAAAAAAAAAGGACTTGATGTTATAGGTTGATTGTGTACACACACTGCCAACACACATTTATGTTCAAACCATGTAAAAGTGAATTTTGCATAATAGGTCCCCTTTAATGATGGTTACGGGAGGAATGTGTCACAATACACAACGCATCGCACCATGCAGCAAATGGGGCTGCGTATAGATGCAGACTGGTCAGAGTGCCCATGATGACCCCTGTCCACCATCAAAAGTGTCTACAATGGGCAGGCAAGGGTCGGAACTGGACCTTGGAGCAGTGGAAGAAGGTGGCCTGGTCCATCATGTGGACGGCCATGTATGTGTGGGAAATGATGACAAGCCGGTGGAGGGAGAGTGATGCTCTGGGCAATGTTCTGTTGGGAAACCCTGAATCTGGCCAATCATTTCGACGTCAATTTGACTTGTGCCAACTACCTATAAATCATTGCAGACCAAGTATACCCCATTCATGGAAATGGTATTCACTGATGGCAGTGGCTTCTTTCAGCAGGATAATGCACCCTGCCACACTGCATACATTGTTCGGGAATGGTTTGAGGAACATGATGAAGTGTTCAAGGTGTTTCCATGGCCTCAAAATTCCCCAGATCTCAATCCGATTGAGCATCTGTGGGATGTGCTGCACCAACAAGTCCAATCCACTGTGGCTCCACCTCACAATTTACAGGACTTGAAAGATCTGCTGCTAATGTCTTGGTGCCAGATACTACAGCACACCTTCAGGGGTCTTGTAGAGTACATGCCTCAGTGAGTCGGCACTGTTTTGGCAGCATGCAGAGGACCGACAGCATATTAGGCAGCATATTGGTCGTAATGTTTTGGATCATCTGTGTAGATATTCTGGTCCAAAATGGTTGTATTTGGAAATTGGATTTCTTTTTCTGAAATAACTGGATTGCAACTGAAATGACAGCTTGTTGTCCTTGTAATTCAGTTGTTTTCATTCTATTACCCTCCTGGATCCACTGCCTGTTCCAAAACACCTTATTTTGGATGACCTATCAGTCTTCTGTCACAGTGATGTCTGAATTCCTCTAAATTACAGACAATTCCTTTCTTTCACAAAACAGAAACCCTTTCTTGAAACATGTTTGCTACCTGAAATCAAAATAGTTTTCTGATTATTTCTGCTTGTGTGTTTATTCTAAAATATTTTGAAAATAGTCTTGAGTGGAAAATTAATTTGATGAAGACATGCAAATTTAGCAGAATTATTATTGCTTTGACTACATTTCAAAGTTAAAAACCCTTTTAAACCAGAGATGCTCCCCCATGAGTGTGTTGTGTTGGATAAAGCAATACAATTCCAATATGCTGTTACATTCAAGTTTGAAAATGTTAACAAAGCCTGTTTCTACAGCATGATCTTTTGAAATGATGTGAGAGAGCCTTTCTACACTGACATCACCAAACTGTGACACGCTGACAACAGAAGTAGCAAATTTCATAGCAGATGTCGTACTTCAAACTGTGACAGCGCCTTCGAAAAAAACACATGTATTGATTACCACTTTTTTTTTATATACTTGTAAGGTCAATTTTCCAGCAAGTAAAACTGAAAACATCACACCTAAAGACTATTGAATGACCTGGGAGTTTTAAATTAATCCAAGAAAACTTGTTTAGTCTTTTTTGCATTTAAATAGACAGTTCCTGCAGGGCTAATCCACATGAAATAAATCACTCTACTAATCAATGACCCCTAATTACCAAAATCAATATTAGTAAGGGTCAGCAAGGGGAGCATTAGATGAAAATACATAGCAACCAAATGAATGTTTACAATAAATATTTGCTATTAATCCCCTAGATAGTCTTTAACCTTTTATTCACTATTAGAAAAAAGGATTTCATTTAGGTTTTTCAGCGCCACACAGTTAATGTCCCTTATTAGGCAGGGCATTGAAACCCTATCAGTTGTAATACCTGCCGGTCTCACTGGGCTTAAAACTGATGACTCCCTGACCAGCACTGCTTCCTTTGGCCCACCATCCTTGTTTCCCTCCTCTCTAAATCAGTTTCACACTTTTGCGTACCAGATGCCAAGCAATCCCTTGTCATCCTCTAAATCTCCTGCCAGCTCATGGGACACCTGGCTGCAGGAAGTTTGTCCCATAGGCTGCTGTGGCTTGTTAAGAGCAGTGGCGAATTCTCAGGGCCAGCAAAGCCTTCTCTGCTGGCCTAACATGCCAAATAAATAAATATTTTTCAACCTTTCATTCTCAATCACCTTTTTGCCTATGTATTTTTAATCGCTTTCCACTCGTAATTAATCTACAAACAAATAGAGAGAAACATAAAAAAGTGTATCCAGTCAGAGTTTATTCCTTGATGCTTATAAGCAAAGTGTGACAACTGTTTCACAAATCACATGCCCTAAACTGAGCTTCTTAGCAGAAGCAGCATGTGAGTCTGAGCTCCACCCCATCAGGCCTTCAGAATTTCCACAGAATCCCTCAACAGTGCAAATGAATGGGCAACTAAAGTCAGATTGTCAGATTCATCAGCCAATCAGATTGATTTATTTGTTCTTGGTGGGTGTGATCTTTAGGATATGTCCCAGTCGAGGCCTTCTTGCTGGCCTTGAGTGACGCAATCACGCTTTAAGTGATGTCATTTGAAAGCAAAGAGCAGACGATTCGAACTGAAACGGAAAATATGATTGGTTGGCAAATATCCAATCGCGTCTGAAATGAACGTTCTGATCGGTGGATCAACTTAATCCGACTGTCTGTCTTGCCAGAGCTCCCCAGGGCATCTCCATGCACGTTTAGAGAGAATCTCTTAAAAAAAATAATAATAATAAAACACACTTCACTCAGCGGTGCTGTGGCATCGCTTTATTAGATTGAAAAAGTCCCGGGTCAAATGCTCGTTGTTCTAGCAGCCACACGTATCATCAGTTATTTCATGTGGGCATACGCAAAATCCTAAAACTGATTGGGGGACATACGACATATGTATATGCCCTAGACTACACACCAGAAGCTGTTTCTCTGATTTTCTATCATTAGCTCTACAAGAAACTGATCCCTCTTGTTTGAACGAGTCTTCTGACGGCGCAAGCGATTGTCTGCTTGTGTCTTTCAGCATTAATGAATGTTAAGATGAGAGGAAGAAGAAGCAGTTCCCATCCTTTTATTTAGAATCAATATTTTTGTGTGTGGATCGATATTTTCGATACAACATCAGTATTGGAAGTATCAATACTTTTAGGATCGATCTGCCCATCCCTAATCTCTAATTAGAGTCAAACCCCTGCTAAGCTAACGGGAGCATTGCAGTTTTGTTTCATTAAATGTCATCTTACGAATATTGGGGAATGGAATACATTTATGGTCAGAGATCGGATATATCAAGTAGGAATATCCCAAATCCAACTTGAATGGAACGGAGCAGAACCGTGTGCCCTGAAGAAATAAAATTTACCGCAAGCAACATTTAAATCGTAAATATTATTAGATCGATTTTTCCAGATATTATAGACCTCCTTGGTATATTCATATGAAAACTTATGATTTTTGAATGTCTGTTCGGGAAACGTTCATTTCACAAAACAGTCATGCTGCAGTTAAAATTAGGCTTGCTTGAGCATTAAGTGTTTCAATTTCTGGCTTTCGTGCGTGGACGTGTTTTGTCAGTTAATATTATTAGTTTTGCTGCGACATAATGTATGATGCCCAAAGGCATAGGGTGTCTTATTCATTGTGAAATTGTGTTTTCTTAATGGCATGAATCACACTGAAGGCCTAGACTTTTAATGTACGGCCCGTCACTGCTCAGACTACATGTTACCCTCTTGCACGCTGATTCTCACGCTGTTACATGAATATGTATGTGACAGGGCGGGGCCGGTGGTGATTCTACACACCCGGTCCCTTATCAGGCTAATCAAGCCTCCGAGAGGGATAAAGGCCGACTGCAGAGGGTGCTGCAGGAGAGAGAGAGAGAGAATGACATGGAGCTGCTCTGTGTTTATGTTTGTGTGTTTTTTCGTTCAGTTTATTATTAAAACTATTATTTATATTGCCAAGCCGGTTCTCACCTCCTCCTTGCCCATTAACTGCTTTACAATGTAATATTTCAAACAGGCTATTTTTTGTTGTTTTTCTTTGTTGGATGGAGTCAAATCTATCTGCAATCAAGATCTGATGTAGGGGAGTTACAGGGCTTCTTGGCTCAAATCACTCCCAGAATGCTCAATTTCAATTGCAAATAACAAACTAAAGCACTTGAAAGAGGAAAAACAATGAATCTATTGCATTATTTGCTATGTGATGCTTAATGATACCTGTTGTTGTGCCAAATAGAAAATTGAGTGACAGGGGATAAATTGTCCTTCAATTGTTGTTTAGTGAAATTAATGTTATTTTGAAAAATTGAGATTTTTCTTCTGTTGTTTGGTCAGAAGGTTACAGAGTGCTGCTGCTGCTGGGGAAATGGAAGGCATCACAATAGATCGATAAAGCCAAGTGTATTCCATGTGATAAAGTGGACTAGGGATCAAGCACAGCAGTTTATGTTGCATTCATCGCTTGTGCACTTTCTACAACCTAGTAATTGATCGATCAACCCTGTTCTCTGTAGCCAAGTCTGATTACTGCCAGAGAACAGAGTGCACCAGAGGACTGCTCCTTTATTGTCTGGGAACAGATGGAACAATGATTTAAAATAAACAACTTGCAGAAAGGACTACCTGACAACATGACGGAGACATTTCAAATGTGTGTTTCTATTTACACAGGACACTTGTTGCATAAAAACTCATGGAACTATAACAAACTATAACCATTTGAAGTCAACAGCAGCACGCTCCAAAAAGTAAAATAGGCAGTATAATTATAATTCATGCCATAATCCATATCTGTTCCAAATCAGTTGCTTATGAGGTGCCACATCATGACCAATGACTGGATTCATTTTAACCAATCATCAATGCCTATAAGCATGTACTAGGTCAAACATTTCAGGGATGTGTTCGAAAAGAAATATCACTAAAGGAACAACTATGCAGAACAAAATCATTAGTGCAATTCATCATAATATCTAGGCAAACTAAACGGCCCAGCAATCAGACATATAGAATACATTATTGTAAGATAGAAAGACAGATAAAATAAAGGAAGGGTCCACACCTATGGCAATGCATTTCCATTGGTCTCAGACATTGATTGAATTGTGAACAATGGCCATCAATTCACAGAATGGGACTGGGGCACCTAGAGGCATCACAGACTAAAGGGGATAGCCTTAGTTAGCATGTGAAACAGGTTTTCATTCACATACACTCTTGTTCAAGTTGACAAACATGATGCAGCCATGTGTAGATAATCTCACAGAATCACAATACCAAATATCACAATACTGGCAACCACTGCAGTCACCCCCTAAACCTCATTCCCATCAAGGTCACGGCACCAGTGCCACTGGTAGCGGCGTGCGGTCCATATGCTCTATACCCGAGTCATTCCAGAGAATGAGTGTGGGGATTTGCTTATTAATATTAACATTAATATACATTTCCTTGTTATTTGAGGTGTAACATAAAGATTATTTACATAATAAAATGTTGGAAATATGTATGTCACTGTCCTCAGATTATCCATTGCCAAACGACATACACAAAGTACACATTATCTGGCATCATGGATTATAAACGTAGTAAACGTTACGTTCGACCCTTAATGTATCATAACGTAACTACGCTTTAAGCAGCAGTTGGCGGTTCTTTCTAACAGTGCCAACTGTTACTGCGTCAGTAGAGAGAACAATGTCGGCATTGAAAAAGCTTAAGACATTTAAGACTTATATGGCCTGGCTCTGATGTCCATTGAAAAGAGGATGCTGCACCAACTGAAGACATCTGACAGCTTCAACAAAAAGGTCGTAGCAGAGTTCATAAATAGTTATCAGATAATATATTTTATCTACAAATAAGGAAGAAAAATGGGCATACTTTTAAATGTACACCTTTCATGGATGAGTTTGTTCTAAGGCAATGCAGTGCACCTGTATACTGTTAACCGACTGCGTTTGGTTATGTCATGGATGCGTTGGACCTGTATACCGTTTACCGGCTGAGTTTGGTTAAGTCATGGAAACTTGGGATGTTACAGCATACCTGGTTGAAAAAGTCACCGCTCGCCACTGGTCATCGGTCCTACATTACCGCTAGTGCATTACATAAGATCAGGAGAGTGAGGTTTGCTGGCTGCTGTTACACAAGTGCATGTTTACATAGAAAATTTGTTAAAAACAGCACAGACGCACGTAAAAATGCATTTGATGTGAATGGCCCCTGAGAAAGTCTATGCAAGCAGTAGACAGCAAGGCAGCTCACTAGGTTTTTGGAACAGAGCCAATATATAGCACATATAGGACTAGTCTCGGCCTCAGATGGCAAGTCCACAGACTGCCCACAATCCGTGCTCTAATGTCTGATGCACATAGAACACAAAACTGGAAAACACTTTCTGAATTTAATCAGTCCAAATCTGATTGGCTAGTTTGATGGAACTTCCGCAAGTAGAAGCACACAGGAATTTTTATCAGTCTTCATGGAAACAGTGTCCTGTTCACAATGTAAGTGCTTTTGAGGACAAAGTATTACCAGATTTGCCCAAGTTTCCAAGTAAGTGACATCAAGTCTTTTATATATATTGAGTTTCCTTTAAGGGAATGTTGCAGAAAGTAAAGCTGAAATCTATGAGCAGAGTTGCATATTCTACTTTGTTTACATGAAATTCTCTGTGAGGAGGTTCTCTGTGGTGTCGTTCGCTGAGATTGCCGTGATATAATATAAGTGATTTCTTTCCCCATGTCTGTCTTTTATCATGGTATCAGATATCTCCAATAACCCTGCCCCTAAACCGCACATAATGGCTTTTCATGTCAGTTAGACATAAACATTAGACATTCCTGTCTAATTTCGGTGGTTCTTGGACAATCTAAGCTGCTCTACGGTTCAGACCTTCATAATTTTAGTCAAAGATCTGGCTATGTGAGACTAATATAGGACTAGAAGGACCTGTTAGGAACAAGATGTTTCTGCATGTGTGTTGCTGAAACACACCTCCTTGTTCTAGTCAAATAACCTATCCTACACCTACCATTTCTCAAGTGCATTGCCATTAGTAGTTGTTGAGCTGATTAAGAGAGAGAGAGCTGTATGGTGAAAATGTGAAAGTCACGTCTGAGAGGAAGGAGAGAAGGAAGGGGTGAGATGTAAGCAGTACCACTTCAACAAAGCTATCTATGCTGCAAATGCGCAACATGAAGTTTGGCAGCAGAAAAAATGGATTAGAGAGAGAAAGCAATGAAAATATCACTTTGCTGTACGCAGATCTGACCATAAGTGTCTGTGCTTTAATGGCTGGTCTTATTCACTCTCCCCTGCATTTTTTATGGCTCATGACAAGCTGTGAATGTCATCAGTTTCCCTCTTTCCTCCCTCACACCTTTTGACTCCACACATATACACATAAGAGGCACACACCCCTTCCTTAATCGAAAGACGTGCCATAGCACAGTGGAGTGTGTGACTTTTCTCCCCGCTGCTGTGGACACGTCACTTAGTCTCTCAATCCCTTTATTAAAATTGAGCACAAAATTACCAGCAATTAGTGTCGCTGTGACAACGGTGAGCTCATTTTACTTTCTCAAGTCTTTTGCGAAACTTGGCTCTCAAAACCAAAGATATTTCAAAGAATTATATTTCAGACAAATAAGTTGCATTTTCTGTACTTAAATTCCTGTTGCTTACTATTTAGAGCATTGCAGGAAGCTTGTGTAATGGTAACACAACTGAAGATAATGCCAATGGCAAATGGCTTCTTAATGTATCCTCCTTGCTGTGATTATGCCATGCAATCACGGCTCATAAAAGGGAACATTTATATCCATTATTAGCTATTATAGGAACTTCAAAAACAAGAAGTCATGGAAGCAAAACTTTATGTCATGATGCATTTGAAAGGCCTAATATGTAGACGTTTAAATTAACATGAAATCAAAATGGACTCTATTCACTTTCTTAATACATGTTCCTCATCTTAAAGTGACTCACCAGTCCACACACACACACAAAAACATTGTCTTTGCAATATTTCTTTAAAATGTAATAGCTTGATCAGCCTTTGAAATTATATTATTTTAAGCTGGTGCAAAACACACACGAAATCGACACGTGGCTTCCGATTCACCCCGATTAAGCCGAATCCCCATCAGACATTTTTCAAACATTTCCCTCTATTGCTATCCGAGACAAGGGTTCTGGTTAAATGGGAACTAGGAGGTATTTGCTTTAACATAACATAAAACATACATTTTCTTCACTAATTTTTGGGTTTAGGGTTGGGTTTGGGTTAGGGCCATGATACTCATCTTTTTGTGGCCCGTGTGATGTTGTCATCACATCAAATTATTGAATGTGTATTAATATTTAGGTGTCAATTTTCTAGAGCATTTACTGCAATTCTCAGTATTGATAAACTGCTGAACAGTTAGAGAAAAAAATAAATGGCAAACAAATACAAATAACAAATTAAACTACAAATATACTAATATAAATCTGATTATAAGGCACTTTATATAACATGAGTGTGGGGTCAGTCTGCACATGCCCCTTGATATCAGTTTGTGCTAAGGATGGGTGGGTCGATCCTAAAGTGTCGAAACTTCCGATACTGATGTTGTATCAGAAATACTGATCCTTTGAAATATTTATTATAAATGTATTTATTTTAAACTAGGGATATTATTATTTGTTTACCATGAACATGAACAACAATCATAATCTTCAACGTAAATTAAAAAGGATTAGGCTATATTAGCAAATACTTGTGCAGGATGGGAACTATTTCTTCTTCTGCTCATCTTAACATGCATGCTATAAGACACCGTTACAAGGCTCGTTCAAACAAGAGGGATCAGTGTCTTGTAGAGGTAATGATAGAAAATTCTGAAGATTAGTGTGGTCTAGGGTAGTTGTTCTCAAAGTGTTAGGTGTGCCCCCGGGCACTGTAGGGGAGGTGCAGGGAGATGGTGGGATTGAAGGAAATGTCCATAAAAAAAATGGGTGTATAGTAATAATAATAATAATAATTATTATCATTATTAAGAGTAAACTTTTGAAATCCAATTGAGTGCCAATTGTGCAATAGTACATGGTAATCTGGCCCCCTAACTCTATATTGCTCTGGGCCCCTTTCCTATAAAAGAATACTGTTTAGAATTTGTTGTGAGGATTCCTTGACATTTAGGCCCTTAAAATCGTTACCACCTTTCACCCCACTAGCTAAGACCCCGGCTGGACTGTTGAGTAGGTAGAGGACAGAGACTCTCTGTGAATTGAGAAGGCTGTTATGCCAGTTTTTTTCTTGTACATTTTAAATGATTAAATATAAAATTTTATAGGTTAAATCCTCTGCTTTTGTGAGAGGAGGGTTTTTCCTGCATTGAAACTTTTCAGCAGCTGAAATTTCAAATTCATCTTGCTTTTTCCATTTATTAGTGCTACCTATGCTTCTCATTTTGAACGTGGATGAGCGTGGGGTGCTTAAAGACTGGTTTCGCATGAGTGTTGTGGGATCCACTGAGAATCACACGTGAGATGCTCTACTCAGTCCTACTGTATCTCTGTAGCACGCAGATTATGTGACCCATTTTAATTCTTCCTAAAAATGTTATATGTTAAAGCGCTAAAAACACCTGCTCTTCACCAGCATCAATTACAAGACTTCTCACATCTACAAATCAACAACACCCTTGCTACTATTTATCACAGTAAACTGTAACAGAATTTTTTATTACAACTGTGGATATTATTATTATTATATTTATAAATGTATGTATGTATAAAGTGGTGTTAAATGTGTTCAGGCTATTATTTGTAACAAATAAACAGATAATTTTTTAAGAAAGACTAACTACCTAACTAACTACTGTAATGAGGAGCCATCCATGGTCTTTCTTCTGGTTATTACAAATTCAACTGTTAAACGATGAAAGAACTATGGAAAACAAAAGTGCATGTACAATGTAGAATAAAAGTCTGGACCTTTATAAATTATTATCAAATACATGTGTACTATTTTAATACATTTCCTGTTCTGATTATGTTTGAGATAAGGAAACAAACTGGTCTGGTTTGGTGTCAGATATTCCTATAATCTAAATAATTCCCAAATAATAAAGAGTCTGGTAAAAGGAAAACAATATCTGATTTGGAGTTGGAAACAAACATTTCCTCTATAGAAGCACAGTTCCCAAATCAGTAAAGTGGTTTACTCGTGAATATTATAACTAGGCCTATAGACATAAGATGTTAAATTAGTTTGAAGTACAAAAACTCTGTTGAATTCAGAGGTTTATAGATGCTCAGATGATCAAATAGATCATATTCATTGCAAACATGAAATGCAACTACATATATGAAATTTGAATTGCAAGAAAGGAAAACTGCATCACGCATGTCAGCCCCACCGAAGACCATTTTTGACCCAGGAAAAACCCAGGAGAAGCATTTTTAACTGCATGTTATTGCACCCCTGCTAGTTTTGAATGCTCTTTTATTTTGCCCTTTACTGCTGTCGGTGTTGACTTTTTCTCATGATATTAAATGAAATTTAATTTCAATAAAGTCTTTCATAAATTCACAGTATGCCCACCTCTTCAGACACTACTACACCACTGCTTCTGAAGTAAATTCACGCTGAAATAACAACATATCTAAAAGTGAAATTTTTTTATAATTGTGTGCAATTGTTGTTAATAAGTCATTTAAAAAAATAGTTAACCATGGTTTTACTAAAGTAATATTGTTGTAACCATTTATTATGCCAGTGGCGCAGGCCCTATGTAAATATACCGTATATGATTGCTACATGTTATGAATGATGTCATCAGAAAGAAGACCACATCTTTATACTGGATCACAATTAATATTAGGTCACAAGCTCAGTAGATAGCTCTAACCCTGTGAAAAACTGCTTTTAAAACCAGCTCACAATTTGCTTCTAAATCTGGCTTGTCTAGTTATCTAGTACTATAATCAGTATTTTTCATTGTTTTTTTGTTTTTTTTGTTTTTTTTGCAGAGAAATGTAAAGATACCCCATAGATTTACAATCTCTTTTCAACACTATTATAACAAATTAAATTGTATAAAAATGATAACTGGTGTGTATCGACTTATGAGCCCTTTACTTGCTCCATACCCCCTGCTACAGAAAGCCTGGAGGCTCAAAATTTCCCATTTGATTTTAAAAGACACATTAGATAAAATGCCACCACCAGCCTCAAGGGAAATGTATGTGTCATAAACAAGTGTAAACTGATCTTTCTCTCTCTAACCAAGCAGTTCAAGGTAACAGTGTGAGACTAATTGTCTTACTTTAGGCCCAATAGGAACTGCATTGATGAAACGGAACTACAACACAACACGGTAAAGGTCATGCAGTTGATGAGTTAAGATCAGAGAGTTTGACAGACATGATTCTTTTTCATTTTTAATGAAATGTCAATTATTTTTTATCAGATTGTAATAATCAAAGATTAGTCCATCTATGTCATTGTTAGTAATGACTGAAAGTGAAAACATTTTTCTCAAACAAACATGACTCCCATCACAGATTGCACACTTGGACACATGTCCAAGATGTCAAATCAAATCCTTTTATTGTCACTCAACAGATGGATTTGATTTGATGTCTGTTTAAGAACGTTTCCTCTGGAAAGAATTTCACATTCTAATTAACATCTGATAGACATCTTAAAAAGAGCAGATTTACATACATTATAAATAATACACATTTTAAAGATATCTGCTGAATGTCCTTTTGACATCTAGCGGGAAACGACGTATAGGCGTATTGTAGATGAGCAAACAATCTAAAATATTTTTCTTCCAAATGTATATCATAGAGACATCTGGTTGATGTGTGTACAGGGTTGGGAGGGTTACTTTTGGAATGTATTCCACTACAGATTACATGCTGTAAAATGTAACTTGTAATGTATTCAGTTAGATTACTCAGGGTCAGTAACGTATTCTAAATACTTAGGATTTCTTCTTCAGCACTGGTAGATTTTTCCACTTGTTTTGACTATAAAGACTCTGCCAGTACAGTAAGACAAAATAAACATGTTAAAAATGCATTCTCTGAAAAACCTAAATATCTTATGCAGTGTTGTTTATAAAACAAGATAAATCAAATTGATCTTGTTTATTGGATTTTTAGATATTTTTACAGGAAAACAATACAAAAATTATTATCAAGAATACGATTTTAGCCCTAATATCAAAGGTCTTACTAGAAAAAAAGAAATTATGATCCAAGACAAGCACACAAATGTGTCGGACAGCTGCCCGTAAATCTCTCTCTCTCTCTGTCCCTCTGCAGCTTCCAGTCGGCCTTTAACCCTCTATGAGGCTTGATTAGCCTGATTAGGGGCCGGGTGTGTAGCATCACGACCCGGCCCCGCCCTCTGCCCTGTCACAACTCTAGTTAACTAAAGGGGACAATAAAACTGACAATAGCTCAGCTATTTTTACAATAGTGAAGCTTTTTAGGTAACAAGCACAATTTTCCTGTAAGTAGTGCTGTAGTGTCAATAAACATGTGTATTGCAAATGTAGCAACGGAGAAAGTAATCGGTGAATCAGTTCTTTTGGACTGTTCATAACTGAACCAGTTAAAATAAACGATTTCCTTATATATAGCATTTAGAAGCTCAATTAATATTAATGAGGGTAGGGTTAGGTTAGTTGTTTTTTCGGGCGGTTCATGTAAATTAACTAGTTCACATAAATGATTCACTGATTCACATGAGCACCTTGCAGCCTTAAAGAAATAGTTCACCCCAAAATGATAATTCTCTCATAATTTACTCACCCTTATGTTGTCTCAAACTCGTATGACTTTCTTTATGCTATGGACCACACACAATGATATTTTGATGGAGATTTGATGTGAATATTCTCATACAACATGTCCATGGGGTTCCAACACTTCCAAGCTCCAACAAGGGCATAAAGGTAATCCATACAACTCAATGTGGTTTAATCCATGTCTTATGAAGCAATGTGATCAGTTTTAGGTGAGAACAGACCAAAATCTAACTAATTTGTTCACTATAAATCTTTACATCTTCAGTCTCCTAGGCACGGTCATTATTTGAAGCTCGATTACACATTCTACGATTCGACATTTATTGTAGTTGATCCTTGCCGTAATGTATGCCAGTGTATTTTGTGTTGATTTGTTTAGCCTACAACTTTTTCAAAAATATAATGATATTAAAATTTTTGTTTGAGGAATAAAATTCACAAAAATGATCTAAGATGACCTAAGATGTTTGAACTATAAGCAACATGAAAAGAGCATGTTTGTTCCAAAGACAAGAAAAAATAATGACATTGCTAATATAGTCAAAGTATTCTTTAAAAAAAAAAGAAAATGATGATATAGTTTTCTAAACAAACAAACAGGGTTGACTATATGGTTAAATATTTACATTTATGCATTTGGCAGATGCTTTTATCCAAAGTGACTTACAGTGCACTTATTACAGGGACAATCCCCCCGGAGCAACCTGGAGTTAAGTGGCTTGCTCAAGGGCCCAACAGTGGCATCTTGGTGGTGCTGGGGCTTGAACCCCCAACCTTCTGGTCAGTAACCTTGAGCCTCAACCACTGAGCCACCACTGCCCCAATATGTGCTGTTCATGGAAGAAATGGGGCTGTTATTTCTCATCTTTTGATTCCATTTGTCCATCACCAAATGGAATTGTAAAACATAATGACTGTTTTCAAACCAGTTTCCCAATCATACCCCCCTTACAATGTATTTGATAATGTGGGTGCCCACTGGTGGATTGGGGCCCTAAGCAACTTTCTTAGTTTGCTTGTAGGGTGGATCGGCACTGGATGAGTTGAGCGAATCTTGCTGTGTCAAGCTGGTTGGGCTGTGAAAACAAACTAAGCAATGTTTTGATAGCACCACAGTCATAGTCTTAAAAAAAATTGCTTAATTATAGCGTTCTCTGCAAAAAATGACAAACTTGACCTTTATTTAGCTTATTATAATTGTGTGGTAAAAAGTGGTGGTACGAGCACTGAGTGTTCAGGTTTAGCTTTGGTACTGGCAGTGTTTTTGCTTTACTTTTAGAACTTTTACCTTATATGGCCAGGGGGGAAATCACAGTCTAGATAGAAAGTATTACTGAACTGAAAATATTCATTTGTCCATCTTTTTTTCATGTCACTCTTCTTTTGTTGCTTTTTTCTTTTTCTAATGCAAATACAAGTTGTACTGAACAGATCCCTATATACCCCAAGAGACACATTTAGCTTTTAGCTACTTTTTTTTGTGTGTCTTTTTCTAGCGTTTTTAGCTGAGGGCAAGTTAAAGTAGAATCCTGTTGAGTGAATTGACTTCACAGTATGTTAGAGGTTGATCGGCTGCCTGCTTTGTCCCCTGCTACCTTCACTATGTGGGAGGCATTACTGTTTGTTCTCCTGCCCCTGGTGCCATTCTCCCAGAATATGTATTTTTAAAAGCTTATCGGCCCTCTGCACCAGAATAAAAGACAGACAAGTAGTTTTATTTGTTTGAATGTATAGTTTCGTGAATTAAAGAATCTTAGGGAAAGGGAGAGAGAGAGAGACTTTGACTTTTAAGCTCTCTTTATTACAAAAAGGTTAAAAATATAAGAATAAAAAATAAATAATAACACAATTAAGAGTGTAGTTTTACAAGCAGCAATTCTCAAATATAAATTTGCAAACAATCATCAGGGTCAACTTCACATATACACTGGTTTACTCCCCATTTATATTTGAACATTTGCAGATCATTTATCAATTTATAATAGCTATACTCTATGTTGATACAGGATTTTATTAATCCCTTTAGTACTGAAATAACATCAGTTGATCCCTTTTCACTCAGTTTACTTTTTCTTGACAACCATATAACCATCTTCGCTTGCCCAAATAAATAGTTTAATAAAACATGACTCTCCATTCTACTTCTGCTATAAATGGGCCCATAAATAAACATTGCAGGTGTTAAAACATCCCCCAGTGATTGACACCACTCTTCTAATGGTTGTTCTCGCACAATTAAAAAATAAGTGAAAGACAGTTTCTTGTACTCCACAAAAAGGACAACCCTCCCTGACCTGTGGATTAAGGTGTGCTCTGTGTCTGTTTGTGGCTATTATACCATGCACAGTCCTCCACTGCAGGTCTCCAGTTCTTTCCTCAATAGGAGGTTTGTACAAGGTCCTCCAGCAGCCTTTAGGGGAAGCGCTTGATCCAAAGACTCTCTCACATTGTGAAGCTGTAGAACATGTGATACCTTTACACACAATACATAAATAGCTTTCTTTCCAGCATTTCTAAAAAATCTCAGCTGAGGTGTCTTAAAAGAAAGCAAACCATTCTCCATTTCTTGACTATTTCTAATATCAGGTGAGAAATTCAGATCTGGGAAGACAGAAGCCTCTTCCTCTCCAATAGGTGTCTCTAAAGACAGTCTATAGTCTGGTGGTAAAAACTCATAAATTTGAGTCAACAGTCTCTCTGCCACCCGAACTGATCTTATGTCCAGTTTTGAAACCAAATTCTCCTCAGAAATCCATCCTTCCTCAGAAACAAAATGTCCAATTTTGGTAATATTTGCAGTCCATAATGCTTTTCTGAGGGATACTGAATTAAAAAGATCTAAATCCAGTGCAGAATTAAAAAAACAGTGGCTCTTCTCTCAGCCACAGTCCCTTCATACCATTTGTCTCCCGAGAGAAACTGAAAAATTTCCATGATTTTAACATTGATCTATATAAAATTAGACCTGACAGGTCTAGTTTTTCGGTATCCATAAGAAACAAGTGGAGGTAAAATCCCATGTTGCCTGCTCTCTTCAGGAGGGCTATCCCAGCCCAGCTTACATATTCCCCATATAAGAGTCTCTGAGCCCCCTGGAGTCTAAAAGCTCTGACTCTGTATCTGATGTCGACTAGTCCCTGTCCTCCTTCCTGTATTGGCAGATAGAGCACTGGTGCCTTCAACCAGTGCTGACCAGACCAGCAGAAGTCCACCAAGTGCTGTTGAATTCTTCTAACTAGGTACTCTGGAGGCTCTAGAACCAACATGTTGTGCCACAGAGATGATGCAACCAGGTTGTTACAGACCAGGATTCTCCCCCTGTAGGACAGCTGGGGTAGCAACCATTTCCAGTGAGACAACCGAGCACACACTTTTTCCACTAGACCCTCACAAATGTTTTTTTCTATATAAGCTGTCCCTAAAAATACCCCTAGATATTTACAACCTACTCTCCCCCACTGCAAACCACCAGGTAGTGATGGAGTAATACAATCTTGACCACACCACAGAGCATCACTTTTTTGCCAGTTAACTTTGGCTGAAGAAGCTTTCCCATAACATTCCAAAGCCTTTTCTAAACATTGAACATCTCTTTGACTTCTAATTAAAACTGTGATATCATCTGCATATGCAGTGAGATTGATAAGGCACTTAAAATCCAATGTATTGAGCTGTAAACCTGTTATCTGTCTTAACCTACACAGCAAAGGCTCAATAGCTATACAGTAAAGTTGTCCAGAAATAAGACAACATTGCCTAATGCCCCTGTTGACTTTTACAGGATTACTGAGGCCACCAGTTATTTTAATCGTACATGTGGCCCCAGCATACAAGTTTTATTTTGGAAATAAAATTGTCCCCAAAAACAAAAGCCTTTAAGGTATCACAAAGAAAAGTATGATCAACTCTGTCAAAAGCCTTCTCCTGCTCTATTTACAGAAAACCTATATTGGTAGTGTTTTAAGAGGTAAAATCAAAAATGCCTCGTACCAAATGTAAATTGTCTATTATGGATCTATTTTTTATACAATATGACTGATCTTTATGTATAATTGTATGCAATACACCATTTACCCTATTGCCCAGACATTTAGAAAATATTTTGTAATCAGAGCCTAAAATTGCTACAGGTCTCCAGTTCTTCAAGAGAGTTAGGTCACCTTTTTTTGGGAGTAGCTGACAACTCAATGAAATAATTCCTTCATTGATGCATTTTTGGAGTACCTCAATATAATCATGTCCAGTAACATTCCAAAAAACCTTATAATATTTGGCAGGTAATCCATCCAATTCTAGTGTATGTCCTGAGGACAGTCCCATAACAACAGCAGTAACCTCTTCAAAGGTGAGTTCAGTCTCTAAATATTGCTTGTGTTCTAATGTTAACATAGGAAGATCTTGCAGAAGTTGATTTCTACACTGTTCATCTGAGTTGTCAGCAGCATATAAACTAGAATAGAAATCCACAGCAAGTTTCCGCATCACTACTGAGTCTGAAGTGTTATGTCCATTGTTATCCATCTTCAGTAAACTGGGATAAACTATCCATCTCATCATCTATATTTTCCTCTAAGCCTTCAGCCTGTGTCACATCATTAACTTCACACACATATTCAACACCACTCTGTGTCTTACTCTTATCAACATCATCGATTACATTCCCAGGTTTATCAGATACAGAACTGCATCCAACGTGCTCCACACTCCCAGTATTAACATTAAGCTCACTCACCTCTTGCACCTTGCCCTCCTCTTTGGTCCCTTCATCTTGCACTTCAATTCTCTGTTCTTCACTTTCTCTTGTTTGTTGGTCTGTATTAATTACATCACCACGAGATGTAGATGCACGCTGGTCATCTTTATGTGGACACGCGAAGCGTTCATTAAGTCTCAACATTCAAAACACTTCAGGCTCTCGGTGCTGGCGTAAACAATATACGAATTCTCTCCATGATTAACACGAAACGAGACTTCAGAAGTACGCTCCTGCAAGTTCAAAAACATAAAGACTTGGCATCTAAAAGAAGTATTCCCTTGCATCCCAAGGGAATCATTCTGACAGGGCTTGCGCTCTTTTTACACCTCTGCAGTTCTTTCGTGATAGTCTCGTCACATTTGAAATTTTGATTTTCGTTGCTGGAGCAGATAGCAGGGTTACCGTAACAAATGGTTCCTTCACCCACATTCTCCTCACAGTCAACTGATTAACCAGGGAGTCTGATTTTAAAAACACAAGGGCAGCTTTTTTCATCTGTGAGGTTGAAATTATGTTACCAAAACCGACCTGTTCTCCTATTACTAGGAGCATCTCTTCCACTGTCACTCCGGGCTCTGGTACACGCTTGCACCCTTTACGGAGTGACAGAGTTGGCGTTCCTTGCACTTGAACAGACGCCATACCGGCATCTGAAAACGAAGCAAAAACTTTCTTGTCAACTGTATATAAGTCTGTCCAGCGAGGGGAAAAAAGAGGATAATTACGGAAAAAAGTTTAAAGATCATTTGAAAACAAAAAGGTCAGCAAACGCTCTAACAGCGACGCTCCACTCACTCGCCACTCACGCGCATGAGCTCAGAGAGAGAGAGAGAGAAAAATAATGGATGCATTGTGTAAAACATGAGCAATAAATCTAAGAGTATATTCATGGTCACCTGCAAAGAACTCACTTTGCACGCTTTTGGAAATAGTAAAAAAATCTAAATTAATGTGCAAATGTTCAAAAGTAGATAAGTAAAAAAATCTATAATTGTTAAATTCTTCAATGTTAAAAATAGTAAGGTATTTCGATTGGTCAACAGTTCTTGATCAACTGTGTCCTTATAACTCTTTATTTCTTTTATTTCCTATTTCCAATGAAGTGTGTTTTTATTTAAGGCTGTTGTCGGCCACAGCCACACCGTTCACTCTGTAACTTGTTGGAGAACCACACTTGAAACAGCGGTGAACCTCTTGGTTGTGTTGTAAAATGTACAACACAACCAATTCATCTTAACAGTTCGATTATAACAATAAACTAAATTTCAACACGCCACAGTACTGTATGTATGCAGATACATCGATGACTATGAAGGAAAGAAACACAAAATACATCAGAAACATACAACTGCAGGGATAATAATAATAACCATAGAAATCCTCTGCTGGACAAAAACCAACACTTATAAAGTTGCAATTTCTGTTAAAGGGTTAGTTCACATGAAATTTAAATTCTCTTATCATTTACTCACCCTCATGCCATTCCAGAAGTGTATGACTTTCTGTCTACTGCAGACAGGCCCGGATTAAGATTACAGAGGCCCCTGGGCACAATGTATTGTAGCAACCCCCCAACCTCACACACACGTGCGCACAATCAAGGTTTTGAATTAAAGGGTTCTATTTGTTGGAAACACCTCTATCTTACACAGGGTTTACACTTACAGGCTACAACCTATGATCCCAACCTGAAGGACAATATCAACACCTGTAGATATTCTCCATCATACAGGATTTACAGAATCACACAGGCTTTCCACACTTGCGCTTGACCAATTATATCATTCTGTTTAGATTAAAAAAACATTGGCATGCTTTTTATTGGTTAGGTGTCATTATCTGAAGGCAGCGGCTATTTGCACTTAGTGAAAATAGCGATATATTCTATTTACCCTAAGTGACAGTAGCAGCATTTTCTTGGCGATATGCTATTTACACTAAGTGAAAATAAATAGTGATATATTCTATTTACACTATATAAAAGTAGCAGTTCTTTGCAATAAGTGCAAATAGTTGTTAGATGTTATTTATACTTATAAATAGTAGCAGATACTACAGTGGGTACGGAAAGTATTCAGACCCCCTTAAATTTTTCACTCTTTGTTATATTGCAGCCATTTGCTAAAATCATTTAAGTTCATTTTTTTCCCTCATTATTGTACACACAGCACCCCATATTGACAGAAAAACACAGAATTGTTGACATTTTTGCACATTTATTAAAAAAGAAAAACTGAAATATCACATGGTCCTAAGTATTCAGACCCTTTGCTGTGACACTCATATATTTAACTCAGGTGCTGTCCAATTCTTCTGATCATCCTTGAGATGGTTCTACACCTTCAATTGAGTCCAGCTGTGTTTGATTATACTGATTGGACTTGATTAGGAAAGCCACACACCTGTCTATATAAGACCTTACAGCTCACAGTGCATGTCAGAGCAAATGAGAATCATGAGGTCAAAGGAACTGCCTAAAGAGCTCAGAGACAGAATGGTGGCAAGGCACAGATCTGGCCAAGGTTACAAAAAATTTCTGCTGCCCTTAAGGTTCATAAGAGCACAGTGGCCTCCATAATCCTGAAATGGAAGACGTTTGGGATGACCAGAGCCCTTCCTAGATCGGGCCGTCCGGCCAAACTGAGCTATCGGGGGAGAAGAGCCTTGGTGAGCGAGGTAAAGAAGAACCCAAAGATCACTGTGGCTGAGCTCCAGAGATGCAGTCGGGAGATGGGAGAAAGTTGTAGTAAGTCAACCATCACTGCAGCCATCCACCAGTCGGGGCTTTATGGCAGAGTGGCCCGACGGAAGCCTCTCCTCAGTGCAAGACACATGAAAGCCTGCATGGAGTTTGCTAAAAAACACCTGAAGGACTCCAAGATGGTGATAAATAAGATTCTCTGGTCTGATGAGACCAAGATAGAACTTTTTGTGTGTGGAGAAAACCAGGCACTGCTCATCACCTGTCCAATACAGTCTCAACAGTGAAGCATGGTGGTGGCAGCATCATGCTGTGGGGGTGTTTTTCAGCTGCAGGGACAGGACGACTGGCCAAGTACAGGGATATCCTGGACGAAAACCTTCTCCAGAGTGCTCTGGACCTCAGACTGGGCCGAAGGTTCACCTTCCAACAAGACAATGACCCTAAGCACACCGCTAAAATAACAAAGGAGTGGCTTCACAACAACTCCGTGACTGTTCTTGAATGGCCCAGCCAGAGCCCTGACTTAAACCCAATTGAGCATCTCTGGAGATTCCTGAAAATGGCTGTCCACCAATGTTTACCATCCAACCTGACAGAACTGGAGAGGATCTGCAAGGAGGAATGGCAGAGGATACCCAAATCCAGATGTGAAAAACTTGTTGCATCTTTCCCAAAAAGACTCATGGCTGTATTAGATCAAAAGGGTGCTTCTAATAAATACTGAACAAAGGGTCTGAATACTTAGGACCATGTGATATTTCAGTTTTTCTTTTTTAATAAATGTGCAAAAATGTCAACAATTTTGTGTTTTTCTGTCAATATGGGGTGCTGTGTGTACAATAATGAGGAAAAAAAATGAACTTAAATGATTTTAGCAAATGGCTGCAATATAACAAAGAGTGAAAAATTTAAGGTCTGAATACTTTCCGTACCCACTGTATTTGCACCTCAGTATTGTTGTACATTAACAGGATGTAGTAATAAAGTAATTCATGCAGTATAAGCAATAATAACATGTAAATGACTATATTTATTAAAATTATTAAATGGACTATAAAGCCATCCCTACACCTACCCCTAACCGATAAACACTTTATTATTAAAAAGTCATTAGGCACTTTATTTCCACAAATATTTTCTTAATTTTTATTGAAAATAAATGCCTGATATGTGAAGGGAAAAGAGCGAGTTCGGCAAAAGGCGGATTCGAACTCTGGTCGAACGCGTCAAAAGCTACTTTCAAGAACCACACGCCCTACTGCCTGCGCTCCTGCAGCCCTCAGTTCTGCAATAAACAGAAAGTCATACACTTCTGGAATGGCATGAGGGTGAGTAAATGATAAGGGAATATAAATTTCATGTGAACTAACCCTTTAACAGAAATTGCAACTTTGTAAGTGTTGGTTTTTGTCCAGCAGAGGATTTCTATGGTATTATTATACCTGCAGTTGTATATCCAACTTCAATTGTATAGCTTACCGAATCTGTATCAGCAATGTAAAAAAAAAGAAGAAAGAAAGAATTGTTTTTTTCTTCCCCTCGCTTGGACCCCAAGTGTGCATGGGCCCCTGGGCCCGTGCCCATAATGCCCATTGGATAATCCGGCCCAGTCTGCAGAACACACACACACAAAAAGATTTTTAGAAGAATATCTCAGCTCTGTAGTTCCATACAGTGCAAGTGAATGGTGATCAGGCCTTTCAAGCTCCAAAAAAGAGATAGCATAAACATAAACCTAAGACTCTGAAGATACTTCATAGAGTGCAGTCTAGCGCTCTGCGCATGCATGAAGCACTAGGAAGTGTAATCAAGCTTGAAATCATGATTGTGGCTAGAGACTGCAATGGCAAGATGTTTCCTTTTTGGAGCTTCAAAGGCCTGGTCATCATTCACTTGTTCATTCATAGTTATTACTAAATCAGGAGCCTTCTGCTTGGGAGGGTGGTAAAAAATCCTGTAACTAGAATAGAATGACTGTTAGCTGGCTCCCAGGAATGTTTGGAAGCTGTGATTTCTGCCAATAAGGGTGTTGGAGTACAGATGCGTGACAACATGATGGGTTGTCCAAAATCTTTGCAGATTTCATGTTCTATTTTTTTTTTTTTTAAATCCTGTTATATTTAAAACATTTTAATGTTTGACTTAAAAATGCAAGCATATTCTTGACTAATTATTCAATACTACTCATACACAAATACTACTCAATCAATGAATTTACATTTATCCATGGACAGATTAAATCACAAGGCATAGTAATGCTATATGTGCTTAAGATTGAAATAGCTGTAGATGTATTGATCCTCCTACAAACTTTCCCATATAACTTTGTTTTATGAAGGATTATTTTTCTGTAAGATTTCTCTGATGGTCAGAGAGCTATTGGAGACTCAGTACAGATGATAAGTGATAGCTGTAACAGACAGCACATCATTAACATAACACATGAAGATTTGGTTCAAACCATTTGACTGATTCCTTTCAATCCAATTGATGTTTGATTTATATCTGCATTTGAATTACATATATGGCTGGGGATAAACAAATAAGCGAGACAAAAATTAGAAGAAAGAAGAAAGTTAGAGACGGCAAGGTGTCGAATTTGTGATGATATATTAGTTTAATTTTGATTGTCCTCCAAACCCACTCTGGGCTATTAAACAAAGCAAACAACAAGCAAAGAGACAGTGTTAGTTTAAATGGTTGTCATTTATAGAGAGTAGTGCGCATGGAAGGGTGTTTTACCTGTCGGGTTCCATACAGTAAGTGACGAGCTTTGCGGCAGCACGCAGACACTTTAATAACAGTCTTGGTTTAGTTTGAAAAAAAAAAAGGATATTTAAAGTTATTCTCTAGTACAGAAGAGATTTCAGTTTTAATGGTTTAGCATAAAAGAATAGCAGTCACTGCATATGGATACATGATGATGCATTGATGTGAGTGGAGATTAGAAACCTGAGATCATCTCATGTGTAGTCAGACATGAATAAAATTGCTGTTTTTCTGTTTGGATGTTATTTAATATGACATGCTTTGCCAAGCAATATGGCATTCTATACCCACATAAAAAAAAAAAAACGAATAAATGGAGATGTAAAAATCATGCTTTCTTGATAACAAATATGGTTCTCTGAGAAGTACAATATTAAATACAAATGGGTTGTGCAAACATACTTAATCTTTGTACTTGAAATTGATCTGTCAGTGCCCTCCAATTCTATTTATTCCTCAAAGAGCTCAGCCAACCCATGATGTAATTGAGTAGGACATGACCGCGTTCTTCCACACTAAAATCAATTGCATGAAATCATAGCCGGTTTTGTTTCCTTGTTTAATTGGGAATAAATATCTTTATTTCCTCTTTGATTACCAGACAGCACATCTTTTTTGAGCAATTTTGAGAGAAATGTCTAATAGAATAAAAGGTGTGTGTGTGCAAGGAAGGGATAGTGAAAAGCAGGGCTGGGCAAAATTTCGAATTTAAGAAATGGCTCTGTCAATTCATCAGACTTTGGATTAAATTGGCCACACTCCACAGGATGTTGAATTTGAATTGGAAAGACAGAAATGTATTAAATTGCAATTCATAGAAAGTTCAGCATGTTTTGTGACAAAACCAGGCTGACCACACTGTAAATTCAGCAACACTAGGTCAAAAATATTGCTGCTGAAATTGGTCTGTGCTTACCAAGAATGGAATCACTGCCCCCAGTGGACGAAGCAGGAAGTGAGAGAGAGAGAGAGAGAGAGAGAGAGAGAGAAAGTGGTAAGGGCGCTTACACCTGAGCTAAATCATGCCTAACACCTAATTTCTAATTCCAGTGAGCATGGGCAGAGCGTCATAAAAGCAGCCACAAAACCAGCAGATGAGAGAGAGAGCCTGGGTCCAGAAAGTTGCTAACATAACACGCTATACATAATGTTAGAAGAATTTATAGAAAAATGTCTGATGGGGGATAGAATTGCAGATAATTACATCATTATTTTTGAAAAATTATGCATATTTATTTGAAATATATAAAATATGTTTTTCCTCAACTTATTAGACATTTCTCTTAACTGATTTCAAAAGAAAACTATTAACACTCACACAAAATCAGATAAGCTGGGATAGGCTCCAGCCCCCCGCGACCTTGTACACAGGATAAGCGGTTGATGATGGATGGATGGATGGATGGATGCAAAATCAGATATAGATTTTACCATACAGCAACATACATTTTCAGATAACGTTCAAAATTTGTATCTTTTAATTATATAATATATTGAGCTATATGATATTGATATATTAATGTTAATTAATGTCTGTTATATAAAGTATGTGGTATAATTACATGTTCAGGGGTAATTTCAATGGTACTGAAAATGAAATGGATTTGAACCTGGGTCCCCCTTAATGCGTAATGAAAACTCAACCACTAGGTTAGCAGTTTTATTGAAAAAATACTAAGTTATCAAAAAAGAAATAATAATAATTTATGGTCACCCCTGAATTCAGGAATATTGAATTTAAAAGGCATTCTCAATTCAATTCTGTATGGTGCACAACCCTGCTGAAAAGACAAGCCAATGCATTGCATGTACAAAGCAGAGCCACCAATTCAAATAAACTTACAGTATAATAGATTTACCGACCTCTATTTCTGTGCCTCTGTCACACTGTCCAAGTAGCTGTGTCTAAAGTCACAGGTGCAAATGGAAAGAGCCACATGCACACACTAGGGCTTCTGTGCTGGCAGCATGTCACTGTGTTTCTCTACACTGTCCTCACAGTGCATAACTAATGTGTACGTGGTATTTCTGTAGCCAGGAGCTCTTGGGACATGGAAGGGACTTTCAGAAAGGTTGAAGGCCTGAACCTTGGGGCATATATGTCTTGGTTCTGTAATATAATTAGCAAGGTGTACACACACACACACACACACACACACACACGCAGGCACACATGCACGCACACACACACACACACACACACACACACACACACACACACACACACACACACACACACACACACACACTTCAGGGTGTGTATTATTGTAATAGCTTGTGTTAACAAAAGCATTGCCTTCAGGGACTTGAAGAAAGCTTCAAGGACAATTCATCTGCTAATTACGGCCCTGAGATTTGAAATTCTCCAGTGTACAAAAATTGAACCAGTGAAAATGTTGTGAAGCACTGGTTCTAAGACTAGTGACCTCTGATTAGTGAGAATATATAATATATAAATATATATATATATATATATATATATATATATATATATATATATATATATATATATACATACACACACACACACACATAGTATATTAAGCAAATCAAATCTGTTATTTTATTCTTTTACTTCTCCCATGGACTGACCCATAGAATAGGCTATAGTGTTAGATATAGGCCTATATTAAAGACTGTCATGTCCTCTCTAACCTCAGTCTAGCTGAAAATGCTATAGGCATTATATATAGATTTTATTACGTTTAACTGACCTTCTCACTTTGTTTATAAATCTCTGGCTGACATTACCTTTATTTACCCTTAATCTCTGCACTCATCATGCTATCTTCATGTTGTTAACCGAGGCCAAGTGAGAGAGCGAGGGGAAATTCGACTGTCATGGGCCGTCTCGTAAAAGTGACACATCCCTGATTCATATCTGTTCATGTCAGTCGAGATCTTTCAGCAGAAAGAATGCTCAATGTTACGGTGCAGGCGAAGGGAGAAATGTGTGTTGATCGCTTCAAGGCAAAGAAGAGAAAAACAGTAAGGAAAGACAGCAAGAAAGAAAACGGCCATCTAGGTCATACATTGACCTCACAGTGAGCGATGACTAAAGGCAGCAGACATCTGAGAGTTAAAGAGACTTTTCCCACACAGAATAATCCTGCATTACCTGCTTCTAAATCCCTTACTTTATGTTTAAATTAATAAGATGCTTTATATTTTATTTTTTAACAATATGTTAATACATTTACATTATTATAATGCAAATATTAAATGTTTTAAATGTTATTTATTGTTAGTTTAAATGTAAAAAAATAAAAATAAAGAGAGAGAGAGAGAGGCCTACGATAGGTAACAAGAGTAAAGGGCCTATTTTGATAATAACAAGCTGACACCAAGTACAAATAGATGCTATTTACACTAAGTGTTAATAGCGCAAAAGAAAAGCTATAAAAAGCTAAAAAGCTAAAAAAAGATTGTCTTCTTTGCGTTAGATGCCCTTTGCACTTCTAATTAAAGACAAACATACAGTATAGGGGCACAGACCCACATAGTCCCACAGACACCCTACACAAACTCCTACCCCTAAACCTAACCCTAAACTTACCTTACAAAAATGAACCATGCTTTTACTACAGTAACCATAAAATCACAGTATCAAACATGGTATTTTGTAGGAAAATCATAGTAAACCACAAAATTAAACATGGTTACTATATTAAAACCATACTACTGTAATAACACCATGGTTAATTGCATTAAAAATATGGCCAAAAGCATGGTTACGACAATATTACTATAGTAAAATCAAACTTTTCTCTCAACTACCCACCATGTAAAAAAAATATATATATATAAATATATATATATATAATTTTTATTTATTTATTATTATACGTATTATTAAAGGAAATATTAATAGTGGAGACATTGGACAGGATGGGAAAAGTAGGACTAAGGGGGAAATCGAACCCGGGACATTTGTTGATAAAAACTCATCCACACCATTTTTAGATACTATGCTATTGCAGTGACGCTTGGCTGTGTTGCAGGTGCTTTCACCTAGTGCAAATAATTCCTCCATATATGTCATTAAATACTTAATATACTATTATACATAATATACTAACTGAGCATTTTATTAGGAATACGGTATAGTCCTAAAAAAGTACCTGATGTGATCTGCTTTTTTAGCCCATCCTCATCAAGGTTCGACGTGTTGTGCATTCTGAAATTATATTCTGCTCACTACAATTGTACAGAGTGGTAATCTGAGTTACCGTAGCCTTTCTGTCAGCTTGAACCAGTCTGGCCATTCTCTATTGATCTCTCTCTTCAAGGTGTTTCCGTCCACATAAATGCAGCACACTGGATTTTTAAAAGTTTTTTTGGCACCATTCTGAGTAAACTCTTGAAACTTTTGTGTGTGAAAATCACAGGAGATCAGCAGTTACAGAAATGTCTCAAACCAGCCCGTCTGACACCAACAATCATGCCACGGTCGAGGTCACATTTTCCCCCATTCTGATGGTTGACATGAACATTAACTGAAGCTCTTGTCCTGACCCATGTCTGCATGATTTCATGAATTGCACTGCTGCCACACCATTGGCTTATTAGATAATCATATGAATAAGTAGGTTTGCAAGTGTTCCTAATAAAGATCTCAGTGAACGTATATCAATTAGGCCTATAATACAAAATTAATTACATAAAGATAAATGGGTCATTGAAAAATAAGATTGTCCGAAGGTAATAAATGGTTTAAATTATAATGAATTAATAATGATTTACAATCTAAATCATTGGTATTTAGAATACAGTTACATTCAAAAAGTATTTCTAATATCTAAAAATCCTTGATATATGTTACTGAGCTTGAGTAATCTAACGGGATACGTTACAAATGACATTTTACAGCATGTAATCTGTAATCTGTAGTGGAATACATTTCAAAAGTAACCCTCCCAACCCTGTATATTTATATACATATTTAATAGATTTATAAATGTCATATAACATCAAGTACAAAGTATTTTTATACTTCCTTACACATTGAACAATCATATCATTAATTATTAATTTTTTTAAAAGATTTTCCTCAAGGTAACAAATACGCATATATTTTAACAAATTCAGTAAAAAATATCATGAAGCTTTCTCAGGTTTACTCAATATGACCTGAACATGAGGGTCTACAGTAAAAGGGTTTTATGTTTTTCTGTTGTAGTTTTTTTGTCATGTGCCAAAATGGCAAATAATATGTTGGTTACACCACATGACTTAGATTTGAAGATTTAAACGTTTTAAAATATGAATAATATTTTAAAACAAATATCTTTTACTGATTTGATAATAATAGAATATTTTTCTGCACTAGTCATGCCAATATATGTTATGTATTATTATGCCATGAGACTTGACATTCATTGAGACTTGACACATTACATCTTTTACTTTAAGCCCCAGAAAAATATCAAGTATTCAAATAAGTGTTTTGTGTGAACTGCATTTGTAATATATTTTTGAATAACTTAATAGATCTGGAGTGTCATGTCACTGACCCACATGCAAATATGTAAAAACATGGTAGGCATTTTACAAGCTCTCAGACAATAATAATAAAAAAGCCTTAATACACATATTTTGCTATTACACATTTGTGACATCTCCGTGTTGCCTTATATCTAGACAGATATTACGTTTTCAATTTCTCAAGCAGCCCTCAGGCTTTGTGAATTGCCATGTCTGTTTTGCATTTAACCGTTGTGGCAGATTACATTTTGATGTGTGTCTCTCTCTATTTTGAGGACTGATTTCCTATATCCTGTTATGTAAAAGCTGTCTTTTCTCAGATATCTTTGGTACATTAAGCAATCTAGATACATTAAGATAATGTTGTCCTAACATTTCCGAGGGTCTGCTAATTCTAGATGTGCTTTTTCAGTTGAATGACACACTAAAATTGTTTTCAAAAGTCAAGACAGACATAAAATGACATTACACTGGTCATGTATTACTCTGGGTTTTATACCGATATGCATTTGTTGATTGACTCTAGGTGGTTGTCACACATGCTGCACATAAACATTAGGTTGAAAATAACCCAGAATATTATTTTTACCCTGCTGGAAAAAACATAGGGAGACCATCTTAACCAGCTTTTCTTTTTTCATTTTTTTTCCAAACTGTGGCTGAATTGTGTTATTGCTGTCAGAACACAATGACTATGACTGATGTCTTGACTTCAGAACTAACCTCTTGTAAAATAAGGGTGTGCTTCATTTCAGATTCATCCTTATGTGACCATAAAACATTGGGTCATTCCATCTATTTCCCAGATGAATGAAGAAAGACATCACCCCCACCCACATTCCCCCCCACCCACCCCAGTTTTAGGGGTCAGGGTTGTTATGCAAATAAGTTGAATGTCTTATTGATTCAAGTATGCCTTTTTAAGGTAGACTAGCTTTGTTAGATTCAGGAGCAGGAATTCATTAATCACACATTTAATGGGGAACATCAGCGAAGGCTACCTCTTTCTCTCAGGTGTGGAGGCTGTCCTTCAGGGTGCGTGCTTATGACTTTGAGCGTTTCCTGCCCTAGCTATCATTGTCATGAGTGTGTGTGTCACCCTCCCTGCTGGTAATGGCTATGTGTAGGTTATAAAAGAACTTTTCATACCTGACTGCACTTCAGATGCTCAGCCATTAGTTGTTCACTTGTGAGTAATGAAAAAGTCTGTTACGTTTTTACATCCAAAGTAGAATTAAAGTGTCAAAGGTTGAAGGACAGAATCAACAATATGTGAAAGAATTGAAACCAATAAGCGCAGACTCAATATTACCCTTTAAGCGATAGTTTCATTGTATGGAAAAGAGATACAATGAAGGTGAATGGTGAATGAGACTTAACATTGTGCCTTGCACCTCCTTTTGTGTTCCACTAAAGAGAAAGTAACATGGGTTTGAAACAACATTAAGGCAAAAAAATGATGCCAGAATTTTCACTTTTGGGTGACTAAAAATGTGTCCATTAATTAAATTTGGGTTAACGCAGCCAACTGGTTCTCATGCCTACACAATCATAGATCACAGTTCTGTAAACTATGAAATATCACTGAGACGCCAACATGGGGTAATGTTGTAGATATCCAGCCAATGAGTTTATGGCTCCAAAACCTACTGAGATGCCTAGTTAGGTAGCATTTTAAGGCATCATAGGGGTGCTCTTGGACCATGATGCTCCCTGGATGCCTGGAACTAATAGAATTTAAAGTGTTTAGATCTCTGAAAAAGTTAAGAATAATGGATGTATGGATGAGTTAAGCGAGACGACTGGATGGAAATGTGCAGTACTAACAACACGTCTTATCTCTGGAAGGTGAATGAAATTTATGCCAACTAATTGTAAGTTTGAGAGGTTCAGCTCTTACCTTGTTCACAGGTCACGTAAACAGCTTTATGGAACAGTTTCATTGATTATAACAGGTGCGATCCAATATTCCCGATCTCGCCTCGGGATCATCGCCTCTCTCGCATAGATGCGCACAGAATCAACAACATATCTGGAACAATGGAAATGTTTATGTGCAGTAGCGTTTTAATTCCTTGAAATGGTCTATAGTACCACCCATTTTTTTGAGACCTACCCATACAGTAAATTCTTATAAAGTGTAATCCAGCTTCCTTTTATATTTTAAGTATATCCTTCTATATGTATGTCTTAATAGGCTTCTCTAACATCCATTACACAAAATGTCTTCTCCATCCAAAGCCATCCATCTTTCCTTTCTGAAAGTGCAGATTATTTGTCACTCAGCATGTAATAACAGCTTGTGTGGTTCCACAACAAATGCCTGTCTTTTTTAATTAATGTTTTATAAGACATGCTGTGTAGCTCATGCAGGTGGAGACAAAGGGTGCAATTCCATTAGTTGTAATTCCACCCATTATCTTCTTTCACAGAACACTTCTGTTTTAAAGATACTGCGATTATGTTTTGTCAGGCCAAATTACCCCAGAAATAATGCAAAGCAAAGAATATTACATTCAGATTGATTTTATTCAGCAGAGTGTAGAAAGTAATGCACAATGGCAAACAACTTAGAAAAAGTAAGGCTGTGTAATAGCTCTTGCAAAGAAAAGAACAGGCCCAGATGATGGTATGTCTTCCTGTATTTTTTTATAGATTTAAATCAGAACATAATGCTCAGTTTGACTGAAAACAAATATGAACAGCAGGAAACAAAAAAGCAGTTTACATCTTTAGATGTTATACACAATACAACCAGAGACATTTTGTTACTCCATTAATAATTTTTCCACAACATGAAAGAAAGAAAGAAAGAAAGAAAAGAAAGCATTTCATGCTTGGCTAGTTTGGGAGACAATACTAACCACTTTAGGCTGGTTTAAGATGTTTTTCAGCAGTGATTGTGCCTATTTGTAAAAGAAAGATTCTTTAATTTTGTCATTGATTGAAAATACTGTCAACAACAACATTTATGGCATAGGAGAAATTCTCTTCTAGTCAAATGAAATCAGCTTGCTCTAATGTCACTGTTGAATTTTAAATCACTTATTCGGTTCCATCAGAATAAATCTAACTCATGTGAAATGAATTGTTGTGCCTGAAGCTTTAGGCCTGTAATTTGATGCAGACACTAATAGAAGGCTGGGATTAATCTGCATAATTCTGCAATCAAAATCATAAAATGAGCATGTGTGTAATGGTGTAATGGGAGTGGTGACAATCAATGCTTCTGTGTGTGACATTCATTGAAAGAGATACATTGGATTTAGAGAGCTTAGCTATTAAACTTTAAAACATTTTCAGGCCTCCTTTCATGTTAGGTCTGTTGTACAATCTTTGGCAACCTAATAATTTTCTGATTTGAAACACACTACAATCAGCTCTGTGTGTCACACATATAGCACTCCATATCATGAAGCACACAGGAGACTCAACTCATTGATTTCAATTGAGTTTGAGATTAGCATGTTGCTAAGCTAATGATGTGATACTCTAGTAAGCATAAAAATACACACAAATAATGAATAGAAATAGTCTGTTTTTAATAAGATTGGGAACTAGAACTAGCAGTACTGAAGAAATATAAGTATATTTATAACTGATATATCTATTGACTAATCTGCAATCTTAAAATTTGGTCTAGTTTGGCAATGCATCACACATACTTTTGGAACAAAGCTTTTTGGTTGCATAGCTCCTTCTGAGGTATGGATTTGTATCATTTTTGGGAAGCTTACTGTCGTACAGCCTTGTGCTTCTAATGGTACATTTTCATTACATACATTTAAAAAAATGTCAACAAAGTTGAACATTGTGCTCATGCATGCACCACACAGCTGAATTCATCTTTGGTCTGTTTTCATGGTAACCAACAAAGGCTAAAAAAAGATAATAGCTAGTTAGACTGAAAGTCATGGAATATGACTGTATTCACTTCAGGGCAAAAGAGAGACAGCAAGTGAGATACATTCCCTCTTGATGAGCAGTGTTTTGATAATTAGAGGTCAGGGTAGATGATAAAATAAGCTATCCCTGCGGGAATGTTAGTCAGTGTGTTTGTATTATATGATTAATAAATTAAGGTGCAATATGTACAATTGTAAGGTAACGTTAACTTAAAGATGGAATAAAGCAAACGGCCAGCTCCCGGCACAACACCGACTCCAACACAAACACAGAGTGAGCCCATTCGTTTGGTTTTGGGGATCAAATCAAATGAAATCTTCTTATTGGACAAGTAAGCTTACATAAATGCAAAGCACGTGCAATATAGTGCCATAAGGATTGATCTGTGAAATTTTAAACTTGATCTTGCCTGCTAACGCTGATGAATTGCAAGCTACCAAGCTAACTTTCAAATAATTTCAACAATCTTCACTTTATACAAAAAGTCAGGTTAATGTCAACGTTAATCTGTAATTATTCAGCAAGGTAAACTACAATAATACATTAAATGAATGCTAGACAATGTTCAAGATAATGCAAAAAGACCCATTCATTAGTGTAACATAACTAGGTTATACAGAAAATATATACATCCTATTATTATAAAACAATATCGCATTGATATATCAAAATGACAGTTGTGATGGAATCACATCAATACTGAATTGTGTCAACATATTTATAATGCACAGTCTATTTTATAAAAAGATACTGTCATCATCCACCAAATTTAGCTAACAGCTATTGATAAAGCTTTCTAGCTAGCTAATGCTGACATAGGCTATTCTATAAATGCAGTCAGTGTATCATGCCAAGAAAAGTGATTACTTCAAACTACATTCTCGCATTGTCAGACCTATATCCACACTTTGTTTTAGTCTTGATCCAACACTAGAGAGTCAAATATAATATGCAGTCTCAAAGTTTTAGTAAAACAATCATAAATGTGTAATTTTAATTACACTACCTTGTCTGTTAGCATGATGCGAGTGAATCACGTTCAGCCTTTTTGTACGTTACATCATTGTTTTACATTTATGCATTTGGCAGACGCTTTTATCCAAAGCAACTTACAGTGCACTTATTACAGGGACAATCCCCCCGGAGCAACCCTTAGGTGCCTTGATCAAGGACACAATGGTGGTGGTTGTGGGGATCAAACCAGCAACCTTCTGATTAACAGTTATGTGCTTTAGCCCACTACACCACCACCACCGGCCATTGGTCTTTGCTCGCGGCCCTATGGAGTGTATGTGCGCGAGCACGAGCAACAGGTAGATGGCTGCTGTTCACTTAAAGGCCACAGGGGTCATTAATAACAAGGGTTTCTGAATCTTACATACTTCACCTTTAAATAATAAAAAATAAGGGAGCAAAAAGCATATTGGGCCTCTGGTATTGGCCAGGACTGATCATGTGTTCAGTTCTACATGGTGTTACTGGCAGTGGTGGGTAAGCTACTTAAAAATAGTAATCCACTTCAAATGACAATTTATTTCTCAAAAATTAGATTATTTTACTAATTACTTTAATCACATTACTAATTACTTTTCTTTTTACTTTTCAAAACTTTCGCTCAACAAATTCAAAATAATGTCTATATTTTTTGTATATGTATTCATAATTCATGTATTGTACATAAATAATATATTAGAAATAAGCATAACCCTATAATGAATTTAAAAGTAAATACATGAACTGAAGTCAGTAACTGTAATCTGATTACAAGAATTAAAAAAGGAATGCATTACACTACTTTTTTGACTAAAAAGTAAATAGATTACAGTAACTAATTACTTTATAATTGGATTACACCCAACACTGGTTACAGGTGTTTCGAAATGGAAAATTATAAACACAGTAGGTTTCAAATGTCCAAGTTGAAAATCAACAGTGTTGGGTGCAATCTAATTACAAAGTAGTTACTGTAATCTAATTGCTTCTTTTGTCAAACATCAGGGTAAACATTACATTTAAAATGTTTTTAATCCGATTACAGATACTGACTTTCAATTAATTACATTCAAGTACATGGTTTACACATATTTCTAAAATAATTTTCTTTATTATATTAAACACATTAATTTAGTTCATTTATAGACTGTTAATGTTTTTGCAACTGCTATCACAGTTATTTGTCAAAACTGCAAACTGGAAATATGTGGAGAATATTTAGTGTATGACTTGAATTCAATAATTAACATATAGGAAATAAAGACGTCATTTTGAATTTGTTGAATGGAAAAACAAACTTTTCTGTGAAAAGTGTTTTAGAAGGTAATAATGTGATTAATTTTACCATAATGTAACGTAAAAAAGTCATTTGTAATTTGTAGTAGATAATTTTTTTTCCCCTGAGTAAATTACTCCAACACTTACGGTGCACATACAACGCAAAGCGAGCATTTCATGCTGCGCGATTACATACAAAGTCAATGCAAAGTTTGATTTCATTAAGTTAAATATTTTTATAATCTGCAAAGAAAATGGAACACAAGTGGACTATAACTTTTGAACTGCATTTCATTTTCATTTGTAAGTGTAATTGTGCAAAACAGGCTTTTACTGCCAAGTCAAAGGGCTCAATTTTCATACCCCACAAACCCAAAAAGACTCAATTCAACTGTTGCTTAACTTTCAGATATTAAAACCAGCATGTATTCGTCTCATGAAATATTATTCCAGCAGATGGTACACATCTAATTACATTTTATGATTTATGTGATAATTTGCAAAGCATCCTGGGAGAAAACACAGTGAGTACTGAATAAATAAGTCTTATTCTAGAGTGAGAAATTAATACAAGTACTGACTATCTCTCGCATATCTTCCGTGATAAATCCATGCCACTCTCAACACCAGGGGGAAATTCCAATCGCTTTAATCATCATTTGCGTGCTTCAGGAGTAAAAATGTAACAAATTAACCAATATTTACATAGGACAAAAACAAACAATTTTTCATCTTGAGTTTCATCTTCAATCTGGCTTCGTTTAGTTGATTTCATTTTTATTTTTGAACCTGTTCAGTAATTTCCTGTTTTTCAGACTGAGGAAGCACTAATCAGATGCGAGTTAACTACTTCTGTTGGCGAATGAGAGTGCACTTGGATTGAGACAGCTGTGATTGAAATATCTAATGAACACAAAGTAGCCTACTGGGGGACTTGGGATGTTTCCAATAATATCTACTCATCCTGGATAAACAGTGAGATAGACACCTGAGGCTTGTGCTCTGCCTCCAATTAAAGACTAATTTACCAAAAAATGAATATTCTGTCATTAATTACTCATTCTCATGTTGTTTCAAACATGTATGCTATTATTTTCTTCTGTGGAACACAAAAAGAAAACTTTTTAAAAATCTTTCTAGACAATGACTTTTCATAGTGACTTTTCATGTCCGTCAAGAACAAAAAACACCATAAAAGCAATAAAAGACTATACAAATTGTCAATACAACTTATGCCTTACGTCTTTATTCACTGAAAATCTATGTCCAACCTTGTCTCATAGATGTTACTATACCTACATTTTTGCCTAATGATTGTTACGTGGCTTGTTGTAATTATTGCTGCAGTTTCCTGGTGAAATGAACACTACGGAGGCGCTGCATCAACAATTGCTTTTATTCCCTTTCACACAAATCATGATTAAAAGGGCAGATGATCAGTTCATAAACACATAATTTTTGCTGTGTTCCTCATACAATGCTGTCTTATGACATCTAAAATACAATAGTACATGACTAATAATAAGTGCTGTCAATCGATTAAAATTGTTAATTTGTGATTAATCACTTTTTTTTTTAGTTTATCACGATTCATCGCCGATTTTAAAAGTGCTAAAATTTGACACTTAAAAGGCTTATTTTCTTGTCATAATTCATTTATTTCCATATGTTGCAATTTAATGCTTTATTAACTTTTTACAATCAAAGCATTCCACAGTATAAAGATAGAAATGCTCTAAAATATCACCAATTCAAGTAACATTAAACATTTCCCAAAGTCTAAGTGGGAGTCTGACTAATTGAAAGAACTAGTCTCCCAATAGGTTGCATATTCATTGCAATTGTTCATAAAATCTCTTAAACTCTCATCCTCCACAATATTAATATGTGGTAGACTGTGACTATCCACTTTCCTACAGCAAACATGAAGTTGCGTTCATGATTCGTGTCAGAGTGTCACTATGAACGTTGTTGCATGTTCTTGCAGCATGATCAAGTTGTGCAGTAGCTCAACTGACAGAGTGTTGCACTAGCGATGCAAAGGAGTCGAAAGTGATCCAAAAGTGTCATAGAAGCATCACAAAATTATGTGCTTGCTTCCGCAATTGCATTTTTCATCTCACATTTGCTTTTATGTCAATATCGGTTGGGTTTAGGTTTAAGGTTTAGGGTAGGGGGTTAGGTTTTACATTTTTATGTATTTTTTTATTCTGTTTGTTAGAAAAGTTTACTCTCATTTAGCGCCACTCAGTGGATTTTTCACATCAGAACTGCCATGATACATGTAATATCGATTTGTAAAAATGTTGCCACACGGTCACATAATTTACATGAGATCAGGCTTAATATGCCACAGGTTTGCTGATTCCAAATTTAGCCATTGCAAATGGCCATGTTTCAATAGAAAATATGTCAAAGCAGGGCAGAAAACTGCGCTTATATTAGCCATATTAGCTTGGTGTCTTTAGATTTCTTTCTGTTGTCTCATCTTTTTAAAAGCAAACAAAACCAACAGAAGCACTCACTTACAGCAATCCTTTAACATGAAGCTAATTATTTTGCATTCTTACCATGAATAGTGATTACACTAAAAAGAGCTCAGGGCTTCAGCACAAGCTTTCATTTATCAAGAATAAATTATGTTCAGAGTTAAGTTGTTGTCTTGAGCTGGATTAAAGGTTTACTCTAGAGACTAAAACACCCAGAGAATCTAGGGAGCCAAGTGTTGCGTCTTTTTTGATGTTCATCAGGGATGAAAGGCACCACATTAATTATGAGCATTTTGTTTTTGAATTTGAATGAATTGAGTTCAAAATGATTCCTTAACAACATTAGCCGCAGAGGGAACCTGAACGATGAGTTTTTCTCTATACTCCTCTATTTTTATGACAGTTGTGGTAGCTTTGATGTCTAACAAGACTTTCATTAATTTCAGTATCTGTAATCTATAATCTCAATAATTCTGGTAATTATTTTTTTATTTTCTTTTTCATATGCTTTATAGTAATTTCTAACAAATTCAGAATCATACAGAAAGTCTTTGAAGAGTGCTCACTTCCAAACTGAAATTTTACAAGGGACACAGGGACATAAATGGGAGAGCAGGGCTAGGTATCACACATGGTAGTTCATTAGGGCATATAGTATCTCATAAAAGTTTGGGAGTCAATACTCCAATTGCATGAATGTTTATTTTCAATAGCAGTGGTTTTGCATGTTGGTTTTAAACATATAATTTGTAGTCTTAAATTATATTTAAAAAAAAAATATGTAAATTAACCTCAAATTCTATCCTCCAAACAAAAATTGTAACATCATAATATTTTTGCAAAAATATTATTTTTTTTTAAATGCTGGAATTTAAAAAATTTCAGCCATCCCATGGAGCGCAACTTGCATAGTTTTCCATTAAATTCGACCCAAATCATTATCAAAGGACATAGATTATTTACTCAAGCAATCACTGGATGATCTATTGTGCATATGTTTCAGTCATATAGCCTAAACAATGTGTTTTCAGTTGACAGCTTGAATGAAGCCCATTCAGTGCTACAGATAGAAACTGCATAATTAACATTAATATTAACATAATTTCGAATTGTTCGGTTTGTGCAGTTTCACCCGTTTCATACACTAACCTGCAAACTCATCAACCTCACTTTGTTCATTCTTTAAAAAGGGGAAAACTTGATAACTTTTGTGTGTACTGTCTGCCACCTGAACCACATCGCCGTGCCCTGTGTTTGATACCTGTGCAGTGTCCTACCTGCAAAGCGATGCAGCGTGGCACTTCTCATTCGGTGTGCGACCGCCTTAAGAGTGCATGCATTGTTTTTCGCTAAAGTTTCCTCAAGAGCATAGCCATCCATCTGTACTATGTGGCAAAAAAAAAACAAATAAATCTGCTAATATCACAGTCATATGGATACATAAAAAACTTTTGCATTTATGGTTTTAAATAATTTGGCATTTGATTATTAATGTGTGCTGCTAAATTGTCTCGGCAGGAGTTAAAATATAGCCAACTTCAGCTCATTTTCGTGGCATAAATTGTGTGAGGGATCATTTGTTTCCTGCAGCTTAATTTAGTTTGCATGTTGTTCCCTGCATTAGTTGCCATCTGGACACTCTGTTAATGCAACAATGCAACATCTCAGTAGGAACCATATTTCTTAAAACAAGAGACAAACATACAGAACAAAATGTAAACCAAATGGACAACTTCAGACCAATATGAAATGTATGATACATGAGTACAATAATTGACCATTTAAAAAAAAAAAATTTTTTTGATGACATGAGAAAGAGAGGATGATTTCTGTGAATGCATTTTATTACTCCCTTGGCTCCATTAATTCATGCACAATTCAAGGTGACAAAAAACGACACTATTCTGAAAATAGCTGATCCTGGGGTGTTGATTCCATTGTTTCCATGATCCATCCATGATCCATGGAAACATGGGTAAATGCTTCACGCTGCAACCCCCCCAAACCAATGTTTACGCCAAATCTTGAACTGAACTATTGTCACACTACTGAAAAATTTAGTTGAGTTAGTAGTGTCGCTACATTTTGTTAGCTACTCCCCAACACTGCAACTAAGAATATAAAAGTGATTCTAAATGTTAAAGGTCTGTTCAAAATGTTTTTAAAAATGACAATAATTGTGAACTTGATCCTCCCCAAACCCAGCCACTCATCCGTGTGTCTCTGTGGCATAATAGATTAAACAATTCAACAAACACTTGACACACCAACAAGCTCACACACACAAACACACAATGTCGCTGAGTGATGTGGCGGTGTTAGCATGTCACTATCAGCTCCAGCACAGATGTGCGAATCCACTGCCAGCCTTGGCATTCAAACCCAAGCCACTTGTGAACAGCAGAACCCCTCTATTTTCCAAATATGGAAATGTAGAATCATGTGTTTTGTCAAAGACAAATGGCAAACTTACAGAAACTCAATAATGGGAACAAATCAACAGATACGAACACATTCACAAACAGGAAGTTAAAGACATTCTCATAGCTTTGGTCTATTGACTGCAAACATTTGTTCTGTTTAATAAAGCCTAAAACAGATACTTTTTACTCATAGAGAGGGGGAGGGGGGCATTTTACCCTCCAATGTGCCAGTCATGCTATACTTTGGCATGACTGGCACATTGGAGGGTAAAATGCCATGCTTTATGGAAGGGTGGAAATAGAGGGGAGTATTCAGGTTGCTTTTCAGCATTGGTCCCTCTCACATTTGAAAGGCCATATTTTCTTCTTCTTTCTCTTCATGTACATACTCAAATATACATAAACATGTTCACAAATTTCAGTATCAATTTCAGAAAAATGTAAGCCTCTAAATCGCACAATAGATACTTTTCTAATATTGAGCCAGTGCGAGCCAGGGCTATCAACTGGCTAGCTGGGGCCAATAGCCTCGAACATTGAGCTTTGAGATCAAAATCGATCTGCGTTCCCACCATCGGGCCAATAGCCCAGCAGCGCCCTAAAGCCTGCCCTTAATATGCCACCCTGGTGCCAACGTCACACACCCTGCCCATTTCATAAGCAAGAGGGAAGCTCAAGCTGAGGTATCATGTTATCTAGTTATATAGAACATTGAGTTTATATCATTTATAAACATTAGCTATTTAGCAAGATAATTTAGTGTTGACAACTCAACAACTGTAACTGCCATGGTGTCTTGAGTGGTCTCTCTACTAACAGCGGGATGATGTCCCAGATCATCGGCTATGATCTCTAACCATGGAAAGTTTTTCGTTGGGCACCGCTTTGTCCATTGTGCGTTTTAAAGGATTTGTACTGTACCAGCAATTTTAAAATTTTTCCTGAACTTGTGCACTGGATACGCAACCTGGCACGTTTGGCGAAACTCTGCCTTTGAGAAAGCCCTGAAGAGGCACGATGAAGCCCAGGAAGTGACAATGGGAACGCAACTGGCCCTGGCATGCACTAGCACACCCTCATTTGGCCTGATAGTGGAAACGTGGCTAGTGAATTTATTTTAAATACTTAAACCAAACCCCAAAATTAAAACTTACCATAAAGTCTGACACTTTACATAAACCCTGAGCCTAACCATGATTTTAAAAGGAAAATAATTACTGTGTACCACAGAGGAAAGAAAATGTTGTTGTATGGAACAAGACAAGGGAAGTGTTTTATAGGTTATTAACCAAGAGTCTATTGTATTGAATAAATATTAAATGAGTAAACAAATGTGTTCACTAATGCTTCTCTTCATAAAATAAAGTGTTGGATAATAGTTGGATATCTACTTTTATGAGACTATGTTGGTATTTTAGAGTGAAACAGAATATAAAATTAGAACAAGTAGTACAGGACTAGGGATGTGCCAGGGTGGTCGACTAATCGACTAGTCTTCTAACAACTGACTATCGATTAGTGGGTTTGACTACTAACATTAATATTTTTAATGGTGGTGGTTTTATTGGTAGACACAATTGTCAAATTGAATTGAGAGAAGCCACTTCTCGGAGAATGTTTTTATGGGTTTCTTAGCACCAAATAGTCGACTAGTAATTCAGACAACCCACCAATCAGTCAATTATGAAAATTGTTAGTGTTGCACATCCCTACAGGATTTGATTTTATCCATTGGAAATTGATTGGGTCATAAAAAAATGGGCATTTAATACCAGAATGGAGCCAGAGCTAAATGTGATTATACAGGTAGTTATGGAGGAATACTCTCTTGAAGCACTGTAAAACTTAAGTAAACCCTATATAAACCCTATTTCGTGTTACCTGAAAAAATGTTATTTAAAATTTTTCATTGCCCACTAGCGTCATTTCATGCAGCCGTGGCAAATTTTATGATAATCTCACATTCTTCACTTTATATGTGCTATATATGCTTTTCATCTGCAATGCAATTGTGATGATGTGGGTGTGGCCGAGCGACGTCTGTGGAGAGCAAGGCCAGGAGAGGAAGAATGGTAAGGATTGACACCTCTGAGAAATTATATCTAACAGCTGTTTTGTGTTAAAGTGAGAGCTAGAGAGGAATAAAAGGGCAGTTTTCTTTAGTGTTTAAGCCGGCTCCTGCATCCTCCTTCCCAACTGAGCAAGAAGATCAGAGATTTGTCACTGTGGTGCCGAAACCCGGGATTAGGAGTTAGAAAACTTGATTTACTCTTAACAATTAAACTCTGTTTGGGATTTTCAGCCATAGCACACACAAACACAGGTTCAGTTCTCTCTCTCTCTCTGTCCTCCAGTGGTCTGGACTGCCCTTTTATCCCTCTCCAGCTCTCAATGTAACACAAAACAGCTGTTAGAGATAAATTCCCACAGGTGTCAATCCTTACTGTTCTTCCTTTCCTGGCCTCGCTCTCCACAGATATCACTCTGCCATACCCACATCACCACAGTGCTATTTTCGTGGTGCGATTGAATCCTGTTTTTCACATTTGGGTGACACGAGCCATGACAGAACATCTCGTGCCAATGGTCTGTTCTGCTTTAACATACTGTATCGTGTCAACCAGGCTTCCCTCGATATTCCATCAACAACAAATATATGTCACTTAAAACATGCCCTTATATTTGAAAACCATGAAAAAACCCAGGCTACATTAAATACAGGTTATGCCACATGAAGTTCAATGTAAAATCTGGGCCCATAAGCAAAACCAATTAAGAACCACTGCCTTAAATCACAAATTCTCAGAAATGTCTCCTTCTTTAAAGTGCAATAACAACAATCCACGCAACAAGTAAACAGCGTTATCCCTTCACCATCTTTGTGTTTGTTACGCTAATTTCATGTGGTGTTTGCAGCTAGCTGGGCATGGTCTTTATAACAGGTGGTTGGAGCGGAGAACCTTACACATTTTGATGAAACATTGTCAAGACAAATGTTTTTCTTTCGAATAAATAAACACTGATGTTTTTATTTCTTAACAATAAGAGCAGGAACATAGCATTTATTTTGATTTCATGTTGTCTTTAACCATGTAGTTTGCTATGTTTGTCATTCTTATCTAACTGAATTGCTTAAACTTACATTTTCGAACATCTGTCAATAAACATCTGTCAATGCAGATTGAGAGACAGCAAACCAAGCAATCATATTTCAATCACATGCAAATACTTGTGCCAAAGCATTCAGCAACATATTTGAATGTGAACGGCCAGTGATCCTGCATCTGTTGTAGTTTATAGACACTGCTCATCCACCATGTCTTTTCAGAGCATTCTTTCCATGTTCTAATGGTTTCTGTGCCCATTGCTAGAAAGCTCTGCCAGTCCATCAGACAAAAAGGAGATCTGTGAGTTGCCAGACCCTTGTGTTTATTCTTTCAGTACTCAGGCTGGCTCACAGCTGGGGATCATACTGTACATGGCAACCTGATCGGGTAGTTCGAACGACCACTAAAATTCACCAAAATGATATTGTCTCATTTCCTCAACTTCCTCATTTTTTCAACTTCCCAGAGAATAGACAGACTTATTACAGGATAGATTACAGGGGTTTCTTTTGTTTGTGTGAATCAAAGAGGGAAAAGTCTTGTCCTCTTGCGGTTTGTCTTAAGAGTTCTCATCTATAAAGTTCCCAAGGGAAAAGTACCAGTCATCTAAGTGGGAAAGGGGCCAGACCAGGTTTCGTTTAGTGTGATAATGTGTGGCATTGCTTTGTTTGTGGGTGTTTGTATTGCTTTTTGCCTTTGTCTTTTTATTAATAATTTCCTTTATTTTTAAACTCTGCGCTTGGGTCCTGAGCCTCATTCTCTTGTCCTCCCACATCGTAGGGTTCAAAAATCTATTTAAAATATAAATTACACCTGGAAAAAAAGTTCACTGAAAAGTGCTAAATAGTTGATAGGCTTGTGCCTTTAATAGTGTTTAGTCTTCCAATCAGCTGATGAAAACACGCTGAGTGATCACGAGGAAGGATTACATCAAGATGTAGATTGGAATGCAGGTGCAAAAAACTTGTGACAATTTCGTGATCAGTAATCAGGGCTCGCTAATAAGGACTGCCCGATGGATCGGGGCTAGTGTGAGAGAGATTTGGGTCAGTTGCTAGAACTGCCACTTGCCCGATCTGGCCAGTACTGCATTTGTCTGTTAGCTCATATGGAGTGGTCGTGGCATAGTGGTAAGTACTGGTAAGCAGAAGGTTGTCGGTTCAATACCCACAGCCACCACCATTGTGTCCTTGAGTAAGGCACTTAACTCCAGGTTGCTCCGGGGGGATTGTCCCTGTAATAAGTGCACTGTAATTTGCTTTGGATAAAAGCATCTGCCAAATGCATAAATGTAAATGTTATAACATGGCAAACAACAAGCAAGGGAGCACAAAAATTACACTGAGCGAACTAAGTATTCTAACTGATGAGCAAACGTGTTTCTATTTAGCTCGCAAAGATGCACAAGCTCATAATATACATGATGCGCCAACGCACAGTCGTGTGCACGCATAAGAGCATGCAGACACCAAGCGCGCTCTCCTAGCACTGTCCTCACTCTTCTCCAAGTGTCTTAGCAGCTGCTATTACCAATGTTTAGAAAATAGCAGGAAAAAACCCACTTAATGAATTTCATAGTGGGATTGCACATCTTACGCAACATTTGAAGTATCCCCACACATTCCGTTTTCACACATTTTTCTTTTTTACATGTTGGTGAAGAGTAGTAATCCATACATTGGAACACAAGAAATCAACAGTTTATTTCTATTGGACTAAAATGGCACAGCCATTGTACAGTAAAATAAAAATTTTTGCCAACCCCTGAACTTTAAGGGATGTGTCTGATATATATATATATATATATATATATATATATATATATATATATATACAGGGTATATATACACTCACCTAAAGGATTATTAGGAACACCTGTTCAATTTCTCATTAATGCAATTATCTAATCAACCAATCACATGGCAGTTGCTTCAATGCATTTAGGGGTGTGGTCCTGGTCAAGACAATCTCCTGAACTCCAAACTGAATGTCAGAATGGGAAAGAAAGGTGATTTAAGCAATTTTGAGCATGGCATGGTTGTTGGTGCCAGACGGGCCGGTCTGAGTATTTCACAATCTGCTCAGTTACTGGGATTTTCACGCACAACCATTTCTAGGGTTTACAAAGAATGGTGTGAAAAGGGAAAAACATCCAGTATACGGCAGTCCTGTGGGCGAAAATGCCTTGTTGATGCTAGAGGTCAGAGGAGAATGGGCCGACTGATTCAAGCTGACAGAAGAGCAAATTTGCCTGAAATAACCACTCGTTACAACCGAGGTATGCAGCAAAGCATTTGTGAAGCCACAACAAGCACAACCTTGAGGCGGATGGGCTACAACAGCAGAAGACCCCACCGGGTACCACTCATCTCCACTACAAATAGGAAAAAGAGGCTACAATTTGCAAGAGCTCACCAAAATTGGACAGTTGAAGACTGGAAAAATGTTGCCTGGTCTGATGAGTCTCAATTTCTGTTGAGACATTCAGATGGTAGAGTCAGAATTTTGCGTAAACAGAATGAGAACATGGATCCATCATGCCTTGTTACCACTGTGCAGGCTGGTGGTGGTGGTGTAATGGTGTGGGGGATGTTTTCTTGGCACACTTTAGGCCCCTTAGTGCCAATTGGGCATCGCTTAAATGCCACGGCCTACCTGAGCATTGTTTCTGACCATGTCCATCCCTTTATGGCCACCATGTACCCATCCTCTGGTGGCTACTTCCAGCAGGATAATGCACCATGTCACAAAGCTCGAATCATTTCAAATTGGTTTCTTGAACATGACAATGAGTTCACTGTACTAAAATGGCCCCCACAGTCACCAGATCTCAACCCAATAGAGCATCTTTGGGATGTGGTGGAACGGGAGCTTCGTGCCCTGGATGTGCATCCCACAAATCTCCATCAACTGCAAGATGCTATCCTATCAATATGGGCCAACATTTCTAAAGAATGCTTTCAGCACCTTGTTGAATCAATTCCACGTAGAATTAAGGCAGTTCTGAAGGCGAAAAGGGGTCAAACACAGTATTAGTATGGTGTTCCTAATAATCCTTTAGGTGAGATATATATATATATATATATATATATATATATATATATATATATATATATATTATATTATTATTTATTTTTTAAAACCTACCCTGAGAAATCTTTACTAGAATAAAAAGTGTGACAACTATTGCCAGTACTTCTTGTACACTATAATTTGTAATGACCTTTTACAAATTCATCCTTCTACATTGTAATTATTGGTAAATTGTCTGAGAATGAAATTGTCTATTTTCTTCCATCTCTGTTTATCTCTTACGCAGAAGTGTCTAAATTGTAGACCACTTTTCCTTCTACAGATTCACACATATCAAGCCTGGGTGACGGCAGCCAGGGCTGCCTCTGGCATCAGGATGAGATATTTGGCATTTCGAATCCTAAGCTGTCATGAATTGGTTTGTCTCACATGCCAAAAAAAAGAAGAAGAAGAAAAAAAGGCACCCATCACCTTGTCTGTCACCTCATAGACCTTTAGAAGGATTTTAATAATTTAAAAGACAAGGTTTTCAATCTGACAACCACAAATTGTAAAAGAAAAAAAGGACATTGGGTAATTTTCTAGCTTTTTCAGTAATATATACACTTCATTAACCTTTATTTTCTGTTTGGGGTATGAAATACCTCTAGGCTGTTTTAATATCTAATAAAACATACGTTGAATATGTATTGATACTTCATGACTTTTTCTAAACTAAATACAGTAGAACTGATAATAAACATAGTTTCAACTCAATAACACAGCTTCACACATACTTCTTTAAAAATTTTAAGATACCTTAGATATAAAACATGAAAAAATGCAATTAATTTTCACATGGAAAGATAATCTGATAGGTGTACACAGTATAGCAGTGCATTCCTGACAGTTTTTTTGTTTTTTTTTACTGGTGTCAAATTCAACAATGGTACAATACTGGATTTCTGAAAATTCAATATAGCATGTCTACTTTGTGTTACAGCAGCCAGGTTAACTGTACAACAAAGCCTACTGGGCTTTGCCCTGCAGAGAATAGCACCTAAAGCCAGTCTAGGGTGATTTGCTGGTCTTAGCTTGTTTAGGGTAGTTTAAGCTAGAGTGAAGCTGTTTTAGCTGGTCTCCCAGCCTAACAGTCTTGGTGAATAAAGCCACAAATCCCTCTAAACCATCAAAACAGACCAGCTTTACCAGCTTAGCCAGGCTTGGAGACCAACTAACTGCCCAAATCTGGTTTAAGCTGTTTTTGTAAAGAAGATGATTAAAGGGAAATGAAGGTTCATTTTAAAATGACATGTTTTTTTTTTTTTTCACATACAGCATCAGAGACTCTGGGACCACAAATTTAAATTATGTAAAGTCCATCTCAACAGAACCTGAGGGTTAAAAGCAACCACTTCAGTGCATCGTTGCTGGCGCCTTTGCATTGTTTGAGCTGGTCTTGATTTTAAAGAGAAACCTCTACAATGTCACTGCTACTGAAAATAGGTCAAATCATTTCCATGGTTTCCACCTACATTTGTAAGTGATTCTTGTGCATAGTAATGCTGCCTGTGTCATTCAGAAAATTAGCCACTTCAACATTAAAAGAGGGCAGCCGCAGCACACGGACACTCGAGAATCAAGAATATGTGAGAGAAGAAATGAGAGATAGTGGAAAAAAGGGAATACCGAAGAATAGAGTGTGTGCACTTCCTAGAAAAGAAAGAGACAGAAAAATAGGAAGGGTACAAGAGTAAATTGGTCATCTGAGAGCAGAGCCGATGTGAGAAGGAGAGCGAAATTGATTATCTATTCTCTGGGTGAGACAACACTTGCAGCAGCCAGACTAAATCCAATGACATAATTTGAGAGAGAGAAGCAAAGCACTTGGTGCTGTACAGTGAAGGGGACACTCGATCTGTCATCCAGCATTCATTTTCACATTCATCAACCTTCTCATTTCTCTGCTTTTTATTTAGAGTTAACAGATGTAAAGAGATCAATATGGTGCTCTTCTGCAGTGGTGTACACCAACAGTTTTGTAAGAGGAGAGGGGACGGTGGGTGTTTTTAGAGGGACCACTCAAAAATGAGGCAGTGGAGGACAACACAATAAGCTGAGCAAGACGGGTAACATGCACAGAATCACAAACAACTCCATCCATCAATTCATCCATCCATCCATCCATCCTTCTTTCCTTCCATTCATCCTTCTTTCCTTCCATTCATCCTTCCTTCCTTCCATCCATCCATCCTTCCATCCATTCATCCATCCATCCATCAATCCATCCTTCCTTCCATCCTCCATCCATCCTTCCATCCATTCATCCATCCATCCATCAATCCATCCTTCCTTCCATCCTCCATCCATCCTTCCATCCATCCATTCATCCTTCCTTCCATCCATCAATCCATCCTTTCTTCCATCCATCCATCCATCCATCCATCCATCCATCCATCCTTCCTTCTTTCAGGGCTGAGAAAAAATTTCGATTTTCCTATACTTCGCAATCTTTGTTTGAATGATCTCGATATCGATTCTTAAAGGGTAACTAAACCCTAAACCAACTTTTTTTAGTTAATGATCTGTAAGCATGGGGCTTTATTAGTACTGGTCATTGATTCAAGTAATTTTTTTGACATTTGTGTATAAAGTGTTTTAATTCTACAATATATGGTGTAAAAACGTCTGAGTGCTGCCCTCTTCAGGTTGAACGGTAGCTACTGCAGTTGAATTTTCCTATTGGCTGTTGCGGTACTTCGTGACGTAAGCGGTGACAGCTGACGTAAGCAGGTTCCAGCTCACCACGCCAGATTCATGTACATGTCGTCTTGCGACTGTGTGAGGAATAATAATAACATAGAGTCTGACAGCAGCTGTCAATTAATCCGTCACTACGAGTCTCAGGTGCCAACCCCCACCCCCGCTAAGCCCTCGACTCGGTTCGTTCCCTCTATCCCCGCCGGGGTCTGTCCACTTTTCCAGCATTTTCAAATATTTCTAGTGGGTGGAGTCAGACTCTGAGCAGGTGTTTAGTTACCCTTTAAATCCCAAGATTGACTCTATGTGGCCACCCTCTATAATTTGTTACTCACTCACATGTGCATCCACATCTCACACTATGTGATTAAAAATGGCTATGATTAGCCACTGGCCAGTAAATGTTCAGATTTCAGTCACCAGTAATTGAGTAGTTTAGTGGAGAAGAAGTTATTAGCACAGAGGTTCTTTCACTGTGTGTTGAGAGTGAAAGTTTGGTTTAGGCTAACTCGTTCTGTGTGTCCAAAGAGGAGATCCACAAATCCATATGCCTTTGAATAATGTCTCTTTTAGTACCCTTTCTGTTATTTTACAGTCAGTTGTAAAAAAAAAAAACACACACCCAAACATTTTTAAAACATTTCATACTAATCACACATGAATGCTCTCAAGAAACCATGCATGTCTTCTCTCGGTATATGTGCTAACTGGCTGATGCTGCTAGTTTTCAATATACAGTATCGATTAAGCACGTGTTCTACATATCAGTGTAAATTCTTGAAAATAGTACAAATTATGCAAGTAAACATTAAAAATGTCACAAAAATATATGTGCAACATAACATATGGGACTAATTTGATAAACAAAAGTCATGGTTACTGTTGTAACCTCCATTCCCCGATGGAAGGAAAGAGATGTTGTGTTGATTGTAGTGAAAAGGGGTCTCTTCTGAGAGCCTTGCGTACCTCTGAACTTGAGAAAAGGCCAATGTCAAATTGGCAGACAGAATTTGCATGCCCCGCCCCCGGACATACGGTATAAAGGGGAGTGGACAAGCGATTGTCAGACAGGTTTTCACTGAGGAACCGAGAGTAAGGTTACGGCGCATTACAGTTGTAGGGATAGTGACGTGGCAAGGGGAACACAACGTCTCGTTCCTTCCATTGGGGAACGGAGGTTACAACAGTAACCATGACGTTTCCCTTCTGTCACTCACTCGACATTGTGTCGATTGTAGTGACACAAGGGGTCCCATTTCAAAACGCCATGCACTACCCGTGTTACGTGACTGCCGAGTCAGGTGCAAGCAGGCTGCTGTGTGCTAGAAGCAGCTGGGTCAGCTGCACGTAACCCTCCCCAATGCCCCACTAAAAGGTGTCATATACCGCTCTTAGGTTCCCAGTACCCGTACGGTAACAGGCGACATGACTTGTATGGGAGCCAGCCGGCCAGCCACGGCCTTTTCTCTCTCTCTATTTCTTGTCATAGTGTTAAAAATGGCTGGGGCTATCTTAACACTATAGATGCATCGGGGAAGGCGTCCTTTCCTGTTCCTATTCTTTCAGGGGCAAAAGGCCCTGCGGAGACCACGACCTGCCCAGACTGGGGGAGGTAACTTGTGGCTAATACACACAGGGGTTGTAAAGGCCACCCATGGACATGGCGTGGTGGTAGATCCTGCCTGACAAGGTGCCGGGGTGACGCACCTAGAAGGGTTGCCTAGAAGGTAAGAGCATTAGCTGAGAGATAATTAATTTTATATTAAGTAAAACGAACATTGTAACAGAAATGTACCCATGTGAATCGATATTGAATCGAGACCAGAATTGAATCAAATCGAGAGTTTTTGAACTGGAATTAAATCAGGAAATCTGTATCAGTACACAACCCTACCATCCATCCATGCTTTTTCTCCATGCCATTTCTCCATTTTTGTAACAGGATAGCTTGTAGCTCTGTGTAAATACACTCAAAACACAAGAATCAGTGTTTCACGTTTTCTCATAATGGATTAAAATATGCATGAAATCTTATTCAGCTTTGGGATTGTAAACGAAGCATTTCAAACCATATCAGTGTTAATGGCACAACAGCTGGAACTTTTCAATATTCCTCTGTGCTTTACATGTAATTGAAAGTAGATGAAGCGTCATTTAAAATGGATAATACTGGGGCTCTCTGGGTAATTTCCCCCACTAATGAATTTGCAGATTATTTTAGGGTCAAATGAACTGAGAACATCACAAATGTATTTATTCATGGTTCACTAATTTATCTATTTAAGTTATATTTTCAACAGAAGGAGACCAGTATGGGGTTTCACCTCCTGCCAGAACGGTATACCTGTATGCACAATCTCAAATATAAAAGAGCATAACAGCACTTTATTTTGGCAGCACATCACTGTAAAAATTCAATATGTGAGGTTGTTTCCTTAATGAGCGATTTCTACCTGATCTTAAGCGATTTCTTAAAATTACTTTAGTTGGTTTTACCTAATGTAGTCAAGTTGATTCAGTCATGTTTGGCTTGAATGAAACCTGTTCATTTAGATGTCACCGCATGAAGCATATTTTCTTGAAACATGTTTGATGTGTGACATGGTTAAATGCACGGATCCGTTATTCTACTAATGATTTTTCTTTTCTGAATGTACATTCATATGCATTCTTAAAAATAAAGGTTGTTTGATAAAAAAATTGTGTCCCCTTTTTCCTTTGTATGGTGTTCTTGAATGGTTATTTGGAGATTTAAAAAATGGTGGGTTTTTCATATCATTGGTATATTGGTTTCTTTGAAAAACGAGTATACAGAGGGTTTTCTTAAGAGCTAGAGAATATAAAGTGAGGAAAGATTCTCCTATGACATCAGGTTGTAAAACCCTTTGTGATTCGAATTGGAACCTTTATTTTTTAGATTATTACTGGTTTAAGATAACAGGTTTAATCTGGATAGAATATTCAATAATAAATTCTATTTACACTCGCTGATCACTTTATCAGGACACCTACTTATTTATGCGATTATTGAATCAGCCAACCATGTGGAAGCAGTGCAGTGCATAAAGACATGCAGCTTCAGTTAATGTTCACAGCAACCATCAAAATGTGATCTCAGTGATTTTGACCATGGCATGATTGTTGGTGCCAGACAGGCTGGTTTGAGTAATTCTGTAACTGCTGATCTCCTGGGAATTTCACGCACAACAGTCTCTAGAGTTTACTCTAAAAACATCCAGTGAGCAGCAGATCTGTGGACAGAAAGGCCTTGCTGATGAGGGAGGTCAACAGAGAATGACCAGACTAGTTTGAGCTGACAGATAACCACTCTGTACAATTGTATTGAGCAGAATAGCGCATCAGAAAGCACAACACATTGAACATTGAGGCGGATGGGCTACAACAGCAGAAGACCACATTGGGCACTTTATTAGGACTATAGTATTCCTAATAAAGTGCTCAGTGAGTTTTTATTTCACTTGCCAAGTACAAGGTCACAAAGAGAGCAGAATTTGCATGAGAACATGACTTTGACAGACAGCTGTCACAACAAGACACTATCACATAGCATATAATAGCAGTAAACTTTTACAGCTAACGGCACACATACACACACCCATAATCCATAGCATCCCAACCTATTCCCTTCAAGGGTCACCTAGGTTACTGTGAGTGACAGCTCTCTGGATCACAAGGACCTACAGTGGAGCGAGTGTATTTGGTGGAAAGATCATCTCCTCCCTGGGGGTGGTCAAGGCCTCACTCTGAGAGAAGACTGATAAGAACACAGTGACGAGGGACATATGTCTGAGAAAGATAAAAAAAGAGCATCAGAGAGAGATGCTAAGGGAACTTTAGCACAAAGCAGCTCTATCCCAGCAGACTGAAGGCTACATGCAACACCTACCAGAAAGAGGGGATGTGACGCTAAAATGGAATCAACCGGAGAGCTGAATTTGGGTCTCTTTTTTCACACTCCCTATTCTCCCCAATGGCCTTGTGCCTGTGCCATTACTGTTCTAGCTGTTTGACTTTCTGTCTTGTTTGATATATATTGAGCGAATTTCATCCATTAGGGTTTCACCGTGAATTAATAATCAATTAAATAATGAATGAAGTAGGTTCTTGATTACTTATCAATAATGTCGTTTTAATATACAAACCTACTTGAAATCTGCTTTGTATTTTAAAATGTACTGAAAACCACTTAAATAAATTGGAGGCCACATAATGGCTTAATTTTACCCAAACAAAGACAAAACAGCATAACATATTACTAAAATAAGCAATTAATAGGCCTAGGACTGTGGGAGTCAATTTTGAGGCATTGGGTATTGAGAACTGACTCACTTAGAAGAATTGACTCCTCTCAGTTGTTAAAGTTGTCATTGTTGGATAAACGTGAATGGGGGACCACAGAAAGAAAATTTTTGTTTACCCATTTGCTCAAACAGCCAAAGAAAAAAATCTGCGATTATGCTTTCAGCGACAGCTTTGCAAAAGAAGATTCAAATATAGAGTGCTGGATAACAGCAGTAAGAAGAGAGAAACAACAGTACAAATTTCCTGTCACTCCCTCAGCAGCAGTGTTAAAAACCTCATCGCATCTATGGTAACTGATTTTTTTAAAAGTATTCCATGGTAATATAATATATTAATCAATATAATAAGTACAATGTTATTAAAATTGGAAATATAAAAATATTTGCTACATTTACGTTGTTAAAGAAGGTGGAAACACATCATATCAGGTCTGTGAAAAGGGTCCAGTGATAAACAATGCTGCAGCACAAGCATTTGTGCTACAGGTGTACGATTGTCAAAAGAGTGTACAGTAACATAATTAAAGATGTTTTATACACCTGTTTCTGCAGGCATATGTTAAAAAAGCTTTAATGTCATATATTGTAGAAACTTGGACTCATTTATCGATATTATTTTATAAAAGTGAATGTTTATCACTTACTTTGTATATCTTCCTGGGTGCCGACATGTTTGTGTGTCATCACCTGCATCTCTGCTGAAATCAGAGTAGAACATTTCTGCATATATATATATATATATATATATATATATATATACTATATATACATATACCGGTATATATATATATACACACACTGGCAGCTCTTATGGAAAGAAGTTGATACTTTTATTCACCAAAGTGGTATTCAACTGATCATAATGTATAGTTAGGACATTAATAACGTGAAAAATTACTATTACAATTAGAATTTTTTTTCAGAACTTCTTAACATTTACATTTATGCATTTGGCTGACGCTTTTATCCAAAGCAACTTACAGTGCACTTATTACAGGGACAATCCCCCCGGAGCAAACTGGAATCAGCAACCTTCTGATTAATGGTTATGTGGTTTTGCCCACTACGCCACCACCACTCTCATAACTACTTGAACTACTTCAAAGAGTTCTCATAAAAGAAATCCTCCACGTGCAGCAATGACACCTTTGCAGATCCTTGGCATTCTAGCTGTTCCTTCCGAAACAGCAAGATCTGTACATTATTCCAATCTTTTTTCCACCAGAGTATATATAGTCAGGACATTACTCATGTAAAAAACAGCACCATCACTATTTGAAAAAAGTCGTTTTTGATCAAATCTAGGGCCATTTCCAGCAGCCATCACTCCAACATCTTATTCTTGAGTAATCATTAATTTGGTATTAGAAAATCACTTGCCATTATATCAAACACAGTTGAAAGCTATTTGGTTCATTAAATGAAGCTTAACATTGTCATTGTGTTTGTTTTTGAGTTGCCACAGTATGCAATAGACTGGCATGTCTTCAGGTCAATATTAGGTCAAAAATGGCAAAAAAGAAACAGCTTTCTCTAGAAACTCACCAGTCAATCATTGTTTTGAGGAATGAAGGATACACAATGCTTGAAATTGCCAAATAAATTCAGATTTAATACAAAGGTATATACTACAGTCTTCAAAGAAAACTGGCTCTAACAAGGACAGAAAGAGATGTGGAAGGCCCAGATGTACAGCTATCAAGATGATAAGTACATAAAAGTCTCTAGTTTGAGAAATAGATGCCTCACATGTCCTCAGCTGACAGCTTCATTGAATTCTACCCGCTCAACACCAGTTTCATGTACAACAGTAAAGAGAAGACTCAGAGGTGCAGGGTTTATGGGAAGAATTGCAAAGAAAAATAATAAAATAATAATAATAATAAGTTTTATTTATATAGCGCCTTTCCAGAGCTCAAGGACGCTTTACAATAGACAAGCAACAATAAAGGCAGAGGACAAAGACATCAGACAAAACAACAGCAGGTAGATAACAGTGAAGGTACAGAAAATGAGAAGGTTAGGTAGATGGGACAGCACCCAGCGGGAAAAAAAAAAAAAAAAAAACAGTACAACTTAAGAGTTATAACATTCAGCAAATAAGTGAGTTTTGAGCATGGATTTGAATTCAGAGATAGTGTTAACAGAACAGAGTGATCGGGGTAGAGAGTTCCATATTTTGGGTGCTACAACACTGAATGATCTGCCCCCATCGAAACAAGGCGATGCCGAGGGACGACGAGAAGGCTAGAGTCGGAGGATCGTAGAGAGCGAGTCGGTGCGTAGGGGTGAAGCAGATTACAGAGATAGGAGGGAGCCAAGCCGTGCAGAGATTTAAAAGTGAGAAGGAGAATTTTTAATTTGATATGGTAAACCACAGGAAGCCAGTGAAGATCATGCAAAATTGGGGTGATATGTGCAGAACGCTTGGTGTGGGTGAGTATTCTGGCAGCAGAGTTTTGAATGTATTGCAATTTGGAAATGGAGCTAGCAGGAAGGCCAATAAAAAGTGCATTGCAATAATCGAAACGTGATGTGATAAATGCATGGATGACAGTTTCAGCGTCTGAGATACTGATGAAGGGACGGAGCTGAGCGATGCGACGTAGATGAAAGAATGCTGATTTAGTGATAGAATTAATGTGAGAATGGAAAGATAGAGAGGAGTCAAAGATTACACCAAGACTTTTAACAGTACTAGATGGTTTGATGTGAGAGCCAGCAAACTCGCAGGTGAAGTTAGTAGGAATTTTGTTAGTGAGTGACGGAGGGCCGGTAAAAATAATCTCAGTTTTGTCCATGTTAAGTTTTAAAAAATTTGAATGAAGCCAATCTTTTATTTCATGCACACAAGCAGAGATTTTGTCAGTTGTGATAGATAGAGTCGATGTACAGATAGTATATAATTGAATGTCGTCAGCGTAAAAATGATAATTAAAACCATGACGGCGAAGGATCTGACCAAGAGGTATTATATAAATTATGAATAGTAATGGCCCTAAAACGGATCCCTGTGGGACACCTTGCTTCAGGGGGACAGTAGGTGAGTGAAAATCTTGAACTGAAATGTAGAACTGTCTATCAGAGAGATAGGAAGAAAACCAAGAAAGAGCAGCACCAGAAATACCCACATCCAAAAGACGAGAAATGAGTAGTTGATGGGAGACAGTATCGAAGGCAGAGCTGAGGTCCAGCAGCAGGAGCATAGACAGAGAACCAGAGTCACCAGAGAGAAGCAAATCATTGAGTACCTTAACTAGTGCAGTTTCAGTACTATGTAGAGGGCGAAAACCAGATTGAAGAGGATCAAAAGATTATTTTCGACTAGAAAAGACTGAAGCTGGGAGGCAACAGTACTTTCTAGTAATTTAGCTATGAAGGGTAGATTTGAAATAGGACGATAGTTAGATAATACTGAGGGATCAATGTTGGGTTTTTTGAGAACAGGGGTAACAGCAGCAGTTTTGAGTGGCAGAGGGAATGAGGCAGAGGTAAGAGATGCATTGATGAAGTGAGAAATAGGTGCAGAAATAACTGAATGGCAGAGTTTCAGAAGAGGAGTAGGAGCAGGGTCAAGACGACAATTTTATAACAGAAAATCAAAAAGAAAAGGTTAGAGTAGGCAAAGGAACACAGATATTGGACAACAGATAACTGGAAAAGAGTGTTATGGATCTTAACCAGGGCTGGACTGGTAATCTGGCATACTGGAGATTTTTCCGCTGGGCCGACACACTTTGGGGCTGATCAGGGGCAGACTGGCCTTCGGGAGAACCGAGCAGGCTGGTGGGTCAGCCACGAAATGGGCCGATGGTGTTATGCAGAACGGACCACAAAACGGTGCCGCGATAAGCAGAAAAGGACAGTGAACACCCCCCTCATAAGAACTCCACTGGCATTAATGCATCGTTTATCCATGTGAAAATTTACTTGAACATTTTCACTTACTCTTGCATGAAAATCTGTGACCAATCTTTCTACATTTTTTTGGGCCAGTTGCTATGTAAAATCCCAGGCCGATTTCTCTTCCGAGTCCAGCCATTATCTTGATGTAAGGTGTATGAGAAGTGCCTGACTAGACAGCCACATCTATGGCAAGTGCAACAGGAAGTGTGGGGTGAAATGTCACCCTAGTATCTAGACAAACTGACAGCTGGTATCCCAAGGATATGTAAAGCTTTCATTGATGCACGTGGAGGATTTTTTGATGAGAACTCTTTAAAGTAGTTTTTTTTCAAATTGTAATAGTCATGACTATTTTAGTGTCCTGACTATACATTGTGATCAGCTGAATGCCACTTTGGTAAATAAAAGTACAATTTTCTCTCCATAAGACCAAAATCTGTACATTATTCCAAACTTTTGGCCACCTGTGTGTGTGTGTGTGTGTGTATATATATATAAGAAGAGAGCAGCTCAGTCAAGAGCAGAGAGCCAATCAAAACAGTGGATGTTTACTGTCAAGTCTTAAAGGAGAAGCAGGACCAAAACCGAGCGTTACTGTCAGAAGGTTAGAATGAGGGAGGAAAATGACCATGTTTTACAAATATATGCAAAAAACTTAACTAATATTAAAAGTGAACCTCAAGGAGCATATTAAAATAGTAAAAAATGTATGTCATGACCCCTTTTAGAATCTAGATATTTAGTCTGGAATTTACTATTTTTCTGAAACCAAGTAAATATAATTAATACTTTACTCCCAGACAACACAGTCTTTCTGTTTGTCAATTAATCCGGTGGTTCTTAAATGGTGGGTTGGTCTGTTCTGATTGAAGGCAGATAAAAACAATGGTATATGGCTAATTATCTCACTAGCAATATGGCTAATACATTATTTGTTTTTGCATTTACACAATTGTCAATTTTCCTATTCAGCATCATGTAGGCTTTGAGGTTAGGCATGGGCTGTTCATTGTATAATGAATACTTTAATGCATCATGTTTGATTTAAAGGACATTGTTATTTTTGTATTTTATAAACAATTTTGGTACTGTGTTGGGATGCTACTTGATGTCCAATGTAATATTTGGTTTCTGAAGCAAAACTAGTTTGAGACTCACTGACTTTCTAGAGGGATAAGGAATGGATAACACGTTATTTTGGTTATATTTAATAGTTTCCAAAGCAACCACACAGTAAGCAATCTGTCACAGATTTCCCATCAACACATCATCACAAGTGTTTGCTTGTAAAGTGGATTCATTGTTTCCTGCAACACTCCTCAATGCACACAGAATCATTTGATCGCTACAGAGTAATCAGGTCTTATAAAGCATGACCAGCCAATGGAATCAAAAGGCAGCACTTTGGCTTCTGATGTTATGACTGCAACAATAATGATATATATGAATCAGCAAGCTGGAAACACATTTCTTCTATAGCTCCAGAACAGCCACCGATAAACTCAAATACCAAATCCATTAACAAGACTGAGTACTGCTGTCTTCTTGAGAGGAAATATGAGGGGGGCTGATACAAAAGTGTCTTACAAAAAGCAAAATAGTAGGGAGGAATGATTCTGGTGTGTTTATACAGTGTTTGTGATGGACTTGTTTATTTTAAATTGTAAAGGTGACTAAGTACAAAGCTATTTGATAGTTGCTTTCCCTGGTGTAGTATCACACTATTCAGTTGGCAGAGTCATGTTTATTATTTTGGTTCATGTTTTTTCATGTCTTATTTTCAAGTTTAGTTCCTGTTCCTGTCATGTCATGTGATTTCCTGTTCCCTCATGTGATCTTGTCATGCGTTTCCCATGTTTATGTGTCTTGTTATCTTGTTTATAGTTTAGTCTTGTGATTGGTTGTCTTGTTTACCTGTTACCCATGACTTTGTATTCAAGCCCTCATGTTTGCCATTGTCTGGTGTCAGGTATTGTGTATGTAACTTTGTTGGTTTGGTCAAGCCATAGTCAAGCCATAGTCAAGCCATATTATGTTTTAAGATAATGTTTTTGTTTCATTCACATTTGTAGTTAGGATACTGGTTAACACGTTTGAAAAATAGCACTTGGGTTCATCTTCACGTCATCGTCTCTGCCTGTTTCCAGCTTATAATATATATGTTTTCCAGCATATACTACATATGTTTTCATTTAGAATACATTTTATTCATATTTAATGGAAAAAGCTCCATCGAAAACCATTTTAACCAGCATTCTGCTATTTCATTTGTAATTATTATGCATTCAGTTATTATGAGCATTTTAATTGAGACCCTTAATGTAGGTAATCTTGTAAAAAAACAACAACATGGACATGTGATGTGTCAACTACACACATATATACAGTCTGTGCATATGACGCAATCATATGGTTTCACTATTAACCAAAATTAAAATATGGTAAATGGTATATGGTATGGTATATGGTAAATTTAACCGTAGAAATGTAGAATCTATGGTTAAAAACTGCATTTTATTTACATGTGGCAAAAATAATAAACCATATATATATATATATATATATATATATATATATATATATATATATATATATATATATATATTTGGTGTGTATTTATCCATTGCCCTAGTGTAGAGCTGTGCTTAGCGTTCACTAACATGTTCAATTGTGATATGAATTTATTTTGCCTCAGTAGTTACATAATAAGAAAATTAGCAAATAATCGTAAAACCAGTAAACTGCTATTTTTTCTTAGACATTAATCTAACCATCAAAAACACACACCATGATATCCTTAAGTGTATATAATTGTCCTGAACTCCAGTTCCATAATCCACCCCACTTCTTCTGGTTCCCTCACTCGCCCTCAATCACCTGAATATTAGTTTCACCTGCGCTGTTTGGACTATATTTATACCCTGTCTGTTCACTTCTGACTTTGTTGGTTATTGCATGTTGTTATCCTGCTTAGCTAACTCCTTTTGAAAACCAGTTGTATTACTAGCGTTCATTCTCGTGTTTTGTTTTCCCCTGCCCTGCTCCGTCTGTTTGTTTATATTGGACTGATCTGTTGGCTCTGACTTTGGACTGTTTAACCTCGCCTCTCTGAATTTCCCCTCTGTGTTTACAATTCTACTATTAAAAACTGTTTCTGCATTTGAATCCTTCTAGTCCTGTTTCCATCACAATAATATTATGCTGTAAAAAATTTTGTAAGCAAAGGTTTCTGATAGTAACCACGATAAAGCCGCTAAATTTGATTCATGAGCTTACATAGGAACGGCATCATCATTGCCACCAACTATAAATTCTAATCAGTTTGTGTTTGTCATTAAGTAAATGTAAAGAAAATGTCCTTATATCGTTAAAATTGAATTAATATAAAGATGGTTTAAAAAAAATATTCTATAAAATCCTCCTTAATAAGAGTTCCTGTAAATGGTATATCATGGTACCTAGCAACACCAAGGTCATGGGTATGATTCCCAGAGAATGCACATGCCAATAAAATGTAACTTGAAAGCACTTTAAGGCTCTTTGGATAAAAGCAACTGCTAAATTAATAATGTTGATGATGATGTTTGTATTATAGTCCTAGAATATGTTTTCACATAATGTCTATACTACTATACTATGTAATAATCATCAGCTATATATGGAATCATCATACTGCATTTTTAAGCTAGATACATACACTCATTGAGCACTTTATGAGGAACACTCTGGTCCTAATAAAGTGCCTGATGTGGTCTTCTGCTGTTGAAGCCCATCTGCCTCAAGGTTTGACATGTTGTGCATTCTGAAGTGATATTTTGCTCACTACAATTGTACAGAGGGGTTATCTGAGTTTCTGTAGCCTTTCTGCCAACTCGAACCAGCTGTGGCTATTCTCCGCTGACCTCTCTCATCAACAAGGCGTTTCCATCCGCAGAACTGCCAATCACTGAAGTATACTGGATGTTTCTTTTTATTTTTGGCACCATTCTGACTAAACTTTAGAGACTGTTGTGCATGAAAATCCCAGGAGATCAGCAGTTACATAAATACTCAAACCAACCCATCTGGCACCAACAATAATGCCACGGCCGAAATCACTGAGATGAACATTATCTGAAGCTACTGACCTGTATCTGCAGGATTGTATGCATTACACTGCTGCCACATGATTGGCTTATTAGATAATTGCATGAATAAGCAGGTGCTCTTTTAGGTGTTCCTAATAAAGTGCTCAGTGAGTGTATGTTATTAATTTATATTTTAAGATTTATGTATTACTTGGTATCCTTTATCAAGCTTTTCAAAATAGCTGGTTGCATAACTGCAATAGCAACAGTTTTTAAGCAAAACATTATAAACATTACAAAATTCGTTTTCTGATACATTTTATAATTAAACTGTTGACACATGTGCTTTCTCTCAGAAATAGTTACTTAACCCTTGACATTAAACCGCATTGAGAGTTTGGGTTGAATATTAATAGAAATAGTGCTGCATTTTATTATTTTGCTGGCAAGATGCAGGCCTGGTTGAGATGTTGTCTCTTGGAGGATTATTCAGGAAGGGGAATATAATTTCATAATGTGGTATTGATTGATTTTTATCTTTGCCAGCTGTTGTCAGTGTCCTTCTCCAACATGACCTCTGGAGAAAAGAGCAGTCTGTTGTGGTTTATTCCTTTTAATACCATTAAACGTCATTCAATTGTAGGGATTGTAAAGATTAAGCATTAAGCAATTTTTTGCTGATATTTTATTGGAAAATTGGTCAAGATTTGGCTGGTTGGCTTTCGCGGTTTGCCGCTGTGCTTGTAGATGTCATATTACAAATGGTAAATGGTCTGCACTTATATAGCGCTTTTCAACTTAGCGCTTTTCAAAGCACTTTACACTGTGACTCATTCACCCATTCACATTGTGAATTCCATTCACACCCATTCACACACACACACACACACACACACACACACACACACACACACACACACACACACACACACACACACACACACTTGTGTTGTGTTTCCATGTTTTATGGGGACTTTCCATAGACATAATGGTTTTTATACTGTACAAACTTTATATTCTATCCCCTAAACCTAACCCTACCCCTAAACCTAACCCTCACAGAAAACATTCTGCATTTTTACATTTTCAAAAAACATAATTTAGTATGATTTATAATCTGTTTTCCTCATGGGGACCGACAAAATGTCCCCACAAGGTCAAAAATTTCGGGTTTTACTATCCTTATGGGGACATTTGGTACCCACAAAGTGATAAATACACGCTTACACACACACACACACACACACACACACACACACACACACACACCAATGACGTTAGAGCTGCCATTCAAGGTGCTAGCTTGCCATTGGGAGCAACTTGGTGTTCAGTGTCTTGCCCAAGGACACTTCAACGTGTGGAGTCGTGTGGGCCGGGAATTTAACCACCCTGCGATTAGTGGCCTACCTACTCTACCACCTGAGCCTAAATACAATTATTTGCAAGCATATTTTGTAGTAGAAGTTTCCCTAATCTCTGATTTGGGTGGAGGGTGTGGTTAGACTTTCAAATCTAAATAAAAAAATATCAAAAAATTAAAAAATCAATCTGACTAATAAAAACGACACCAAAAGAGACATTTATTATTATCACATTTGTAATGTATGCTAATTCAAATGCACACTCACATTTCCAAATGCTCCTTTTCTAATAACTCTGAAGGAAAATTGATGGAATACCCATCGATTAAGAAACAAGCTAGCTAACTTCACATTAACATACTATGAAATCGTTTTATTATTTCATTTACAGATGATTACATTATTTTAGCTTATATCAGATTCTTTTTCATGCTCCATAATGTTAGCAAATAAGTCACTGTTTCTTTCTTGTACCTTCAAGAAAGAGAAAGAAAATAATTTATTGCATTTATGGACTTTAATATAAAGAATTTTATTGCATTTATATGTAAAACAAATTAGGTTGCTGCACAATTATTGAAAAGACGTTTCACCTTATATGACCTCCTAACCAGTTTTGACTGTGTGAAGATGCTCCCAGTAACAGAACTGTTAATTAAGATGTACAGATAAGTGTGCTGTCCTCATTGTGAAGGTCTAGCACTAGGAATTTGGTTGTAATTATCCACAGATCTTTGCACATGCATACTGCTCATTAAGCAGCCAAGCACCAAAAGTGTATGGCACCTTATAGTTTTTGTTAGCGCATTTTCCCTCTGGTATTGTTATTGCAGTCCATACAACAGTTTGGAGGAAAGCTGTGCTATTTGGCGGCTGTGGCTCAGTTGGTAGAGCAGGTTGGCCACTAATTGCAGGATTGGTGGTTCGAATCCCGGCCCACATGACTCAACATGCTGAAGTGTCCTTGTGCAAGACACTGAACCCAAAGTTTCTAGCGCCTTGCATGGCAGCTCTGCTGCCATTGGTGTATGAATGTGTGTATGAATGGGTGAATATGTCACATTGTAAAGTGCTTTGAATACCGTTAAGGTTAAAAAGGTGTTATATAAGTGCAGACCATTTACCAGAACAAGTATGAATAGTCCCTTGACCCATTTGGGGATCTTCCAGTCAAATCCTCTAGTGTCACGATTATCTCAAATTTGGACAACTTTGCGGCTTTTAAACTTTTAAACCCTTTGGTCAAGAAATACAGTACTTTCTTATACTTTCCTTCCTTCTCTGGTGTTTTCTTCCTTCTAAATAATAAAACATAATATTAAATGTTTAATCACTAATCCAACAAATCTTTTCCAATTTTCAACAATAGTTTTTTTAGGCCAAAGTTTCTTCAGTGATACCACTTATTTTTTCCGATCCAATACCAATTACTATCAAGGCCAATATCGGCAATATCGAAACCAATACTGATACCTCTATTTAATTATATATATATATATTGTGATTTCTTATGACAAAATGCGTAATTTTAACTATTTAACTTTATATTTAAAAGCCATATTTTTTTTATTTAAATTGCTGAACAGAAAATGACCAGTCATCTATATTTACAGCAGAATATTTTAAACCTTTTAACAGTTTAACAGCTCGTTTGCAAAAAAACACTTTTTTGCAAACGAGCACTGTGACTGAGTGCTGTCTATCTTTCAGTATTTCAGTTTGTTACTGACGAACTGGGAAGTTCGGATAGAGAAAGGTGTCCTGCATGACCTTGTCAGTTTGTCGTGCACTTCCAGGAAGAACGGAACCAGGGGAAGGTGCGGCCGTGAGCGACACTCTGAATCCCGGAACCAATCATCAAGCTGCGAGGGTTCAGGGGCAGGTGGAGGGTTCCACTCGAGCCTGACACTCGCGGCAGCCCGGGAAAGCATGCCGGTGCTGCAATCGATACCTCATCCTGCTCGTAATCTCCTAATGAGACGCTAAGCTGGCCGTGGGGCAAGCTGCCTGTCTCATCCCAGAACTCAACAGGGGCAAACGAGTGTACTGGGGAATGGGAGGTCCGTGGGGATTACCTAGCAGAGCGGCTCTTATTGGAGTCCACAAATCGTCTCCAGCACCAACCGTTCCGGCCTCGTACCCGTAGGTAGAAGGCCCAGCGCAGGGGGAGGCTGGAGTAGCTTTCCCCCGAAAGAAGGAAAGCAGCGACCGCAATGTTGCCATGGTCATATTCTCACAATGAGAACACAAACCATCCACGAATGCTGCCTCAACGTGACTATGGCCCAGACACATGAGGCAGCGATCGAGGCAGAGAGCATAACGACCACACCCAGGAATTACACAGAGACGAAAAGGCATCTTTAAAAAGATGCTGCCCATCAGTGTGCCCTCTTTTAGTAAGAAAATATACTCTTTTTTTTGTCTTAGGAAATATACTCTTTCGCTGTAGATGCGCCCAGGGTGTACTCTGCATCAAACGCAAAGAGGGAGAGAAAGCCGCTGAAATGTGCCATATATCCAACAGCCTACACTTCTTCCTTGCTTCATTAAGGTGAATGGAACGGCAGTGGAACTCTCTGCTCAACACCACTCGGCTCCGAAGAAAAAAATCTGAATGTGTGGTTGTGAGCCAGCTCCTTTTATACCTATATGTCCAGGATAGTGGCATGCAAATTCCACTCGCCAAATCACATTGGCCTTTTCACAAAGATCAGAGGTGTTTGGGGCTCCCAAGAGCGACCTCTAGTGTCACTACATCGACACAACGTTGCGTGAGTGACAGAAGTGGAAAGACAAATCCCAAGTAGTGGTGGGTTTTTGCATTGACTCCTTAATGATTTGTGGCCTGAGATCATCATCAGTTATTTATCAGAGCCACCACAAGCAGAATAAAATATTTTATATCAGGAGTTATCCACTTGTCTGACAACCCATTATTCCATGGATATTATAAATGTAATAATCATATTACATGATGAGAAACATTCAAATGGTTTTTAATTGATGTGAAGTTGCTTTTTAATCCACACCCTGTTTAGATAGCAAAAACAAAGGCCTTTGTGTTGATTCCTTTATTCTTATTAAACATTGTGCTTTTGTATTGTTTTTGTAGTATAGCGAACTGTATAAAGCCATTTTCCTCTCTCTTGAAATAATAAAGACAGGGATCGAAAACACATTGATGCAATGAAAACAGAAATTGTTCTCTTGATTTGTGGCTTTGAGTCACTTTTTCACAAAGACAAACAGAAGTGCAGTTTCCTTTATGCAACAAGCACAAGACGGTGAGGATAATTTTTCAGAGATGGCCAGAGTAATGCAAATGTCGGTGAGGCAGTGGAGAAAGACTAAAATAAAGAGAAAGTTGGAAAGGGGGTGAGGGAATAAGTAGAAATTAAATGGAGAGAGCCAGATCGTACAGGTCAATATTTATTGAGTGAACTGTGTTTGCACCCTAGGAGTCTTGTGTCAGATCTGCTACTTTAATTGGGCATGGATGGTCACTTACCTGGGCAAGATACTTATTTAATCGCCACTCACTTTATTAGAATCAGCTGGTACTCTGTTAGGATTGTTTCCTTTGTGTTTGGAAGAATAACAAATCCCCCATCTAAGCCCTTGAATTCATTTCAATTCAATGAAGTGATTGTGGATCTACAGCTAGGTATAAGTGCAGTTTTTACTGTTTGTTGTAAATGGTTTTGTTGAGTAGAAGGTATAAATGTCATATTGTTCAGCGTTGAGTGATACTCTTTTGGTGAACTAGAGCAGGCTTTATGTGTTATTGTGTTTACAGTAAAATGGCAGCTAGTGCTTGTACATGTTCTGGTTTAAGGTGCAGAAAACCACATATAAGGATGCAAATACACACACACATAGAAAAATGAGTTTGTCTACATTCAAGTCATTTGTATTTGTATGGCACGTTTCAAATCAGCCTTACAGAAAATCATGTCTTGATATCTTAAAGCCCCCAGTGATCAAGCTAAATTGTAGCAAGGAAAAAACTTCTTTCAATGTTATTTAGTAATGAAAAAAAAAAAAACTTGAGAGGAACCTGACCTCTGGTTTTACATTATATGTACATAATCCAACATTATTTAGTGGACTAAGTAAAACCCGATCGGTACACGTAATTGTTTGGCCTCTTTCCCTGGTTTAACTTTGCATGTAAACATTACCGGCATTATTACTGGCATATAATATGTGTGCAAGTTTTGTGTTCATACCCGTTTACATTTAAACACCAAGCAGAAAATAATAAGTGTCATGTAATCGCATGTTTCTTACATTATCAGACTTTTGAATAAGCTTGTTTTTGTTACTTATGAGCGTCTTGCTCAGTGTCATGCTCCGTGTTGTCTGTGAGTGTCTGGATGTTAAATGCAACTTTTCTGCTGCTGTTTCTGCCTCGGAAATCCACTGATTTACGCGATGATGTCGGTGTAAATAAAAGGACATGTTTGATGTACTGTAGTGCCAGTACATGATGCTGCTGTGTTGCAAATTCAACAAGCTGTAATGCTACAATCTACTTGCCGTTTTCAATTGATCTTCTTACCTACTGTATGTACTGTAGATATGTTGCTCTGTTTTTCCTGTGAGCAAAAACACTGTTGGTTTGGCATGCACTAATTGATTGGCAACCGATCTAAATCAAAAACTGATTTTCGTCTTAAATCAACGATCGGTGATCAGCCAATAGTGCCTAGATTCAGGGCCAATCTTTTTTGCAGCAAGCATTCACTTGTACTCTTATGAAAGTGCGCTTGCTCAGTCCTTGAAGCATACAGTGTGGTCACTGGAGGGTGAGTTGGTGGCAATTCTAAGCATTTACGAATTTAAACTTTCAAACATGCTGCAATTTAGATGAATATGCAGGTGTGTTTTAAAACGTGTAAGAATAACATGTGTATGAATATTAAGCTGCCAAAAGCTGAGTCAATATGGTAGTTATTCTGACTAGTGGCACAGTGGGTACGGAGAGGATAAAGAGACTGCAAATGGGTATAAAAACGAATTACATTTACATTTATGCATTTGGAAGATGCTTTTATCCAAAGCCACTTATTACAGGGACAATCCCCCCAGAGCAACCTGGAGTTAAGTGCCTTACTCAAGGACACAATGGTGGTGGCTGTGGGATCGAACCAGCGAACTTCTGATTAACAGTTGTGTGCTTTAGCCCACTACGCCACCACCACTCCAGTTAATTAAACAACAAATAAACATGCTAAAACAAATCTTGAGTATACATGATGTAACGTGAGTCGTGACAATCAGATGTTGTGTGGAGCAGTAGAGACTGTTTGAGCGATCATGAGCACTATTAACTTCTCCCCCTTCAACATAAGCACACTCAGTCAATCAAACAAGCGTGTTCTCAAGGTGTTCTCAATATCTCATAAATCACACCTCAGCGCTATTCCCAATTTAATTGAGGATCCCAATTTAAATCAGACTGATGTGTCGAAATGCCACTAATAACATATATAACTTTAAATAACGTTATGAGAATTTGACCTTATTTGCATGTGGTGTATCCTTCGTGGGCACTCATAACCCACAATACTTTGCTTCAACGGAAATGTAAAAAAAAAAATGACACCAATTTGCCCGTAAATATGATGATCGGGAAATGTAAGCGCAGCGTAGTTCTAGCGGGAAGACTAGCTGCTGTACATCATCGCACCATTAGCTGGGTAATTCCCAGCCAATCACATGTAAGCTATTGCTTTATAAGTCTGCTCACAATCTATCACATTGCTGTTTCAGTGTGCTAACACAAAAACATCATTCTATAGCACTGTCTGACGTCAAGTCCAATACGCTATCTGACTAGTTAACATCCAGCATGGACACAGGCTTATTCACTGCTCCGTACCTCTCATCCAGTAGCAGTAGTCCTCGCACAACACAAGTCTGCAAATTTGGTTTCTCAGTGGGATCGCGCCCTCCTGGAATCATAATAGACATGTTCAGACCTCTCCAGGCCACAGGAAAACCAGTGCACAGGAAGCCCGCCTTCCCTTTCCAACGACATCATCACTTCATCTCAACTTCTGCCCACATCAAACCCTTGGGGAGTAAACAACCAGCAAACCCTGATCTTCATCCGTGTCTCATTCACCTAGGAGATCTCCCTAAATCGAGTCACCGCATCCCCAACTGGTATGCACAACCCGGCGGGGAAGGAGTGCGCTCCTCGCCAAGTCTGTCAAAATCATCGACTCAGGCAGCAGCAGAAATAAGCTAAGTTGTTATCATATCCATCAAATGCATTCTGATTTAGTCATGGGTCTAGGCCTTCCATTGATCATTGAACTACCAGGCTGTCTGTTCTTCATAACGCATCCGCATCAATATCAAAAGCCAGTATTTCATTCTCATAGTGCAGGCAATCACGCTTTCACAGCATGATCACATGAGGGTAGCTCGGTCAAAGTTCACTCGCATGTCATTCACCGTGTTGCATGTCCGAGTGTTCCCCATCGGGGAATTAAGATCATTAATCAGGAATATAATAATGTACAGTCAGTGTGTCATGATCCCCTGTTGTCTGCTCTGTGTTTCTCCCCTGTCACTTGTCCCGAACTACACTTCCCATAATCCCCTGCCCTCAGCACTGCCAGTGTTATTGTTCTCACCTGTGTGTAATTAAATCATTCATCCTTGTGTATTTAAGCACTGTTGTTTGTTCATTCGTTGTCGGTCGTTGAATGTTATGGTTGTCCTCTATGTTTCTCCTGCCCATGTTCTCCATTGATGTTTCTCATGTTTATTCTTTGTTTTCCCCTCGTGGATGTTTTGTTTGTTCCCTGTATTGTTTAGTTATTTTTAGTTATCCTGTTCACCGTTTGTTCCTTTATTAAAAACTGCATTTAGATCCTCACTCCTCGTCTGCCCTCGTCTGAATCATAACACAGTGCTTATTGTATGGAGTCCCATCACCTCTCAGTAAGATATCCCTGTTTTGTTGGTCGCCTTCGCTCTAATCACGTAGAGGATGCTTTCCAATACCATTTATCATCCCTATGCCCTACTCACTAGGAAAGACAGATCTCACGCTGTGGGCACTCCGAGGGAGCATGGCTTCACAGTTTAATATAGCCTTCACTAAAGTCTTGCGAAAGGGTCCTTGGTGAAATAAATGTATTTTGCTCGGTACAACATTTCGAGCGGTGTTCCCTAACCGAGCGACCACTGCTGCGGCGCGCTTCTGACACCTAGCGGCAGGCTCCGCACCGCATCCCCTTATTCATCAGATAATTTAATTACCATCGTAATCATATCGCCATATGTTCAGGTCATACAAGGAGTAATTCTTATTTCACAGCATATCATTTATTATACCACGTTGCAAATGCCTCCTTTCGTGTGGAATCAAATACCCGCTGATTTCGTGTGTTTCTTTAAATGCAAATGATATGCTTCTCCCTGCCCCCTTTCTGGCAGAGGGCAGTGCCTTTACAGCTCGCAATTCAGAAACAACAAGCAACAACAATTCAGAACCAATATGACTGACAGCGTAAATAGTTCATCCATATCTGTATGAATATATATATGTATATCTGGTCTCCGTGACTACAGTCAGAAACAATGGTAACTTTAGCTGCATTAGCCGTGGAATCAGCTATCAAGCACATTCAGAAAGGCGATTTTGCAAACATTCACAAAATATAAAGTGCGATACATATTCACTATGTAAAGCTGGAACCCGAATAGTTGGTACTAATCCATGCTTGAGTCAAAATGTTTTGAAGATCCTGATTTATATTGGCATGCATTCACAAAGCAGTCCGGTATAAAATTATTTGCACAAACATTCACATATTTTGTATGTTTCGGGGCACATTTTCTTCAAAAACAAAACTTGTCTACTGCGTCTTCAGCGGCTCTGAGGCTGGGAGTACATGAAGACTTATGTTCACTTTTACAGCCAACAACAGAACACGTATGGTGCTTACGAAGCTAAGACATTATTCTTCTCACTGTATTTGCTCCAGCTCGAGTAAAAACAAAAAACAAAAAAAAAAAACACCACGTCTCTTGAACTTCTAGGCATCACGCTCTATTCTCTAAACACCCAAGCTTCCCTGCCTATAGAAACTCAACAGGATCAGGTCTACTCACACGTTGTTCTCTGGCCAGTTTGGGTCTCATAACGCAATCTCCCGTCCCTATTAGGCCACCTCAATATTGCCATGCGCATCATTCCTCAAGGCCGCTCCTTCGTTTCCTGCCTCCTCACACAAGCTCATTCCGTAGACAACCTCTCCCACATATTCAATCAACGATAGCTGCCTCAAATCTCTGGATGGCATGCCCCTTTTCACGGACACGGCTCCCTCCACAGGATTCGGGGGTTACTTCTAGGATCAATATAGCTTCCTATGCTCCATCCACTCTCTTTGAAATTTATCCCATCGTCACGACATGCATTATATGGGGTTCCCTTTGGACACGCAAACACATTGTAGTTATGCGACAGTTTCGCAGTCGTCACTAATCAATAAAGGCTGGTCCTCCTCAAACATCACGTCCCTTATGAGACGTCTGACATGGCAGAGCATTTCCCGCAACTTCATTATCTCAGTGACACATTCCTGAGTTTTCAATGTAATCTCCGACTCCCTCCCTAGTTTTGTAGGAGTTCCACAGACCAAGTGCGTGTTCATTTCCTTTAGCTTTCTCACTAGGCATCTCAAATTTCCTCCCCTATTCATCACTCCATCCCTAGCTCCCATGTAATGCCACTGGTTAAAACATTATGGTCTCCCCCGTCATGTCTTCTCAGGGGATTCCTTTTGCATCGGAGCAGCGTCTACTAGCGCTCTTCAAGGTATACTGGAATCCACCGTCAAGATGCTCGGGCGCTGGTCTTCCTAATCCTACCTGAAATATAGTCGACCCAACACAAATCATTAAACAAGCTTAACTCTCCATCAGCCATAAGTTTTCATCTTGTGGTGGTTGGTTGATCTCTCCCAGCACATCCTTCTCTACACAATGATTCAATCCAAGCACGTTCGCAAGGATAGTGCACAACTATGTCTACACTCCTCACCAGGGCTTCCATAATCTCAAGCATGGCTCCTTTGCATAGGTATTGCACAAGCCAGCCGCCCTTGCTGGAAAGCTCACACTATAGTGGGATATCTTTCAACAGGGTATTGCACGACAACATCGCCATTATTGTATGGCTTTATGTATGCTGTTCACCTTGGCAAAGATAACCATTAAACAACGGCCACCCTTGTTCGAGGGCTCAAGCCTCATGGAATATCTTTCTACAAAGGGTATTGCATGCAACGTCGCCATTATAATATGGTTCTATGCAATGTTGTTCACCTTTCGGCAAAGGTACCTCAAACAACTCTTTCCCTCGTCAGAGGGTTTTCATAATTAAATGTTGTTTATTTTTCAACAAAGACACTGCACAGCAACGCCGGCCTAACGTAGGGCCCCATACAACATTGTTCGTCTTTATGCACAACCAGGGCCTCGACGGAGTGCCTAAAATCACACTTGAGGACAAAGAAAAGGAGAGAAAAAACAAAACAAAAAATGCACAAGGACAAAATCAAACTCCAGGAGAATGGAGAGAAAAAAAATGCACAAGGAAAAAAATGCATGGCTTTCCCTATTGCAAAGGTATTGCACAACCATGCCAGAGATATTGCACATTTTGTGTAAAATCTAGGTGTTCACATCTCTTTTCTCTCCCCTCTTCTCCAGAATGAACACAAGACCTGGCCCATACCTGACTGGATAATCTCTTTTGGGGGTATTCTACATTCTCTCTCTTTTGAGGGTAGGCTCCGGCAGGATATGACAGTTCCGAGTACAACTTCTTAGGACCACCAGACAGGGCATACGCCAAAGAGAGACATTCATTTTCTGTTTTATATACATCAAATACATTTCATCTTAAATTTCACTCAAGTCTGCAAGTCTTTCTGATAGAATGTTAATTCCCATGTTGAAGTACCTCAGTAGATGGGTACAGAGTATGTAATATGTATAATTAAAATAATATATAATTAAAATAAAGTAGTAGACTAAAAGTACACCTGTAAAATCTATATTCTTTTCTCTTTACATCATCATAACTCTCCTAAAATGTACTTCAAACACTCCCTTCTAAAGGGACTTTGTTCCCTTCTCACTCAAAGCTCTCGCGCTTGTTAAAGTGTGGCGTGCTCTCATAGCAACCACGTTACGTTCTGTTTCCGCTTGTCCTACGAAGGCCGTCTCATTTAAACAAGGCTTGTTTAAAGTAGGACACTCAGTATACTGCAGGCTTCAAAGGACATATCCTAGCATGCAACCTGCCAAACGAGACACAGCCTCAGCCAGCATCTGGCCTTGTTGTACGTTCCTAGGACTCATCTTTCGCTCTGCTTCAGAGGAAAAGATCTCACCTATATGTTAACTTCCCTGTTTATCAACGATCTGTTCTGGATGTGCAAGATAAGTGACCTTGAGTACCCTGAGTTTGCAGTATACCTACTTTCCTGTGTAACTTACCTGTTTATCAATGATCTGCTCTGGATGTGCAAGATAAGTGACGTTGAGAACTCTGAGTTTGCATTATACCTCTAAGTACTGACCTGCTCCTCAGTTTATGGCTGTTGTGAGTCTGAAACCTGGTTTGAAGTTTATGTTTCCTGTTTTGGCATGGATTGTACCTCAACTACAGATCTGTGGATCCTAGTGGTGATCAGTTGATCGCCTTCTGCTTACGATCTCTGGTTTTAAGAAAGACTGAGTTAATAAGAACGTATACTGAAGCCTCACGCTACTTACCTCCCGCGCCTAGGTTCATCTCCAGTTCCTGTGTTGGTGTGTAATTAAAGCATTACTGTTGGTGGAATATGGGCATAAGACAATGATTCTGTAGGCCTAAATGCCCAATGGGTGGGACCGGTATATCCATGCCCACCTGTGGCTTCGCCAGTGGTTCTGAAATCCTTGGATTTCTTAAGTCAGAAAACCAAATCCTATGACATATGTCTTAGATCTATAAGTGTAAAACCAGGTGAATCCAACAAACCTTGTGCTGTATAGTCAGGCGTTGGCTAACGACAACAAATGCTATACAATAACTGTGTATTGTGACAAAATATTATTTTCCAAGACAAATAGAAATCACAAGTATTTAATTATATTATGGTGGAAAAAAGGTGGAACATAAAATGTTTAAACGAACAAATGAAATGCAAGCAATTAATGAATAAATAGATGGAAACAACAATACCACCCCTCCCCCCACCAAAAATAAATAAATAATAAAGGAATCATTTATCCCAAATTAAATATTCTGTTATTTACGCGCTCAATAAATGTTGTATGACTTTGTCATAGAGGACACAAATGGGGAAATGTTATAGAAAATGCTGGCCATTCTTTTCCATATAATATAAGTGAATAAGGACAGTGTTTTTTTGTGCTCCACCGAAGAAAGGAAATCATAGAAGTTTGAACAACTTGAGGGTGAATAAATAAAGACATCATTTTTGGCTGAACTATTCCTTTAAAATTTAACAATGGCACACATTACCACAATGATGACTTTAAGCACTCTTGCCAACAAAGGAGTGACTAAGGGACAGAACAACAGCCTAAAATAGCACCCTAACCAAGCCAAGGAGGAGATGCTGTCTCTTTAGTTACCATTTATTACTATTAACCTAACTGGGAATGGCGACTATCATTATTGATAAACATAATGTCCTGGCCTTAGGCTAAGTCTTATCAGCTCGGTTTCGAAAGGGCTCTTCTCTCTAGCCTGAAGTGAAGAAAAAATGACCGCGTATTAATGTGAGGGGATAGATGTGTCCCTTGTTACCCCTGCCCTATCTGACTGCTCTCTTAGATGCCTCCACATTACCAGCAGAATTAGTGGAACTACTTTATACAGTCACCTAGAGTACAGTGTTCTAAGTCAGTGGTTTTCATTCTTTTTCACTGAGTGTTGCACATTAAAAGGATAGTTCACCCAAAAATGAAAATTCTATCATCATTTACTCAATCTTATGTGTTACAAACCCATAAGACATTCTTTCTTTAGTGGAATTTAAAAGTAGATTTTGAAGATTGTTGATGCAGTTTTTCTCTCTCCATACAATCAATGAAAGAGAATGGGACAGAGGCTGTCAATCTCTAACAAACTACCTAACATCTTATGTGTTCCATGGAAGAAAGTAAGTGATATGGGTTTGGAACAACATGAGGGTGAGTTAATAATGACCATTTTCATTTTTGGGTGATCTATCAACTTAACTTTGGCTTTTTTTTTAATAGTTTATATTATTCTTTTGTTTAATGCATATTTAGCTAGTGCATGAGTGGCTAATTGTTGTAGTGCCAGGTGTCAGATGGTGTAATTCATGAGCTAACACCACTGTGAATTTGAAAAAAGGCACTTAAGCTTAGATTGCTATTGGAGGGTTGTCCCTAAAGTAAAAAATACTATATTAAGTACTGTAAGAATCATGGAATTAAAAAGCATCTGCTATATGAAGAATAATATAATGAGACAACTTAAAATTAGGGCTGTCAATCGATTAACATTTTTTTATCTAATTAATTATATGGTGTCCCGATTAATTAATGAGAAAGCCCCTCATATAACAATAAGTCAATATATAATGATGAAATAATTATACATAGTTATCTTTAAATTTAAAAAAATTATATATATATAAAATTAAAAAAAAAACAAGTGAATTTGTCAATCAGTTAGAGATTTATTATGTGGGCTTGTTTAAGGACCCGTCAATGTACACCTGCGACAGACATATTTGTATTTTTTTAAAAACAAGCTAGGGGTATACAATACTACAGATATATTTACAATAATGCCAAGACATTATATTTATTACATAGTGCAATGGTTTTCAATGCTTTGGAGTTGTTGGAGGTACAAAGAATATTTAAATAATATTTTAAGTCTTTACAAAAAAGTGCAAATAGGGACTTTATAGACATACTGTAACGGCATTCAATGGAAAGGAGGAGGCGAGAACTGGCTTTTCAATATAAATAATAGTTTAATAGTAAACTTAAAAGAAGACACAAACACACACATGACGGACATATCCGCTAACGATATCTCTCTCCTGCACGACACCCTGCAGTCGACCTTTATACCTCGGAGGCTTGATTAGCCTAATACGGGACCGGGTGTGTATGATCACGACCCGGCCCCACCCTCCGCCCTGCCACACATACACTCACCTAAAGGATTATTAGGAACATCATACTAATACTGTGTTTGACCCCCTTTCGCCTTCAGAACTGCCTTAAATCTACGTGGCATTGATTCAACAAGGTGCTGAAAGCATTCTTTAGAAATGTTGGCCCATATTGATAGGATAGCATCTTGCAGTTGATGGAGATTTGTGGGATGCACAAATCTCCAGGGCACGAAGCTCCCGTTCCACCACATCCCAAAGATGCTCTATTGGGTTGAGATCTGGTGACTGTGGGGGCCATTTTAGTACAGTGAACTCATTGTCATGTTCAAGAAACCAATTTGAAATGATTCGAGCTTTGTGACATGGTGCATTATCCTGCTGGAAGTAGCCATCAGAGGATGGGTACATGGTGGCCATAAAGGGATGGACATGGTCAGAAACAATGCTCAGGTAGGCCGTGGCATTTAAACGATGCCCAATTGGCACTAAGGGGCCTAAAGTGTGCCAAGAAAACATCCCCCACACCATTACACCACCACCACCAGCCTGCACAGTGGTAACAAGGCATGATGGATCCATGTTCTCATTCTGTTTACGCCAAATTCTGACTCTACCATCTGAATGTCTCAACAGAAATCGAGACTCATCAGACCAGGCAACATTTTTCCAGTCTTCAACTGTCCAATTTTGGTGAGCTCTTGCAAATTTTAGCCTCTTTTTCCTATTTGTAGTGGAGATGAGTGGTACCCGGTGGGATCTTCTGCTGTTGTAGCCCATCCACCTCAAGGTTGTGCGTGTTGTGGCTTCACAAATGCTTTGCTGCATACCTCGGTTGTAACGAGTGGTTATTTCAGGCAAAGTTGCTCTTCTATCAGCTTGAATCAGTCGGCCCATTCTCCTCTGACCTCTAGCATCAACAAGGCATTTTCAGCCCACAGGACTGCCGCATACTGGATGTTTTTCCTTTTCACACCATTCTTTGTAAACCCTAGAAATGGTTGTGCGTGAAAATCCCAGTAACTGAGCAGATTGTGAAATACTCAGACCGGCCCGTCTGGCACCAACAACCATGCCACACTCAAAATGGCTTAAATCACCTTTCTTTCCCATTCTGACATTCAGTTTGGAGTTCAGGAGATTGTCTTGACCAGGACCACACCCCTAAATGCATTGAAGCAACTGCCATGTGATTGGTTGATTAGATAATTGCATTAATGAGAAATTGAACAGGTGTTCCTAATAATCCTTTAGGTGAGTGTACATTTACACTTATGTATAAAAAACTTGGCAAGAAAAATAAACAGATTAATCAGAAAATATTAACTTAAGTTATCAAAACTGTGAAAACCAAATAAAACGTCTTTATAAAGCAAAGAAAAACTAGTTAAAATAGAGGTACATACAAACAAACAACATTTTCTCCGTAATACTACAACATGGACACATTCCCAAAAAATGTGAGGGGCAGATTAATCTACAGCATTACTGAAGGAGCAAAGTGGATCTATTTCAGGGAGCATGTTTCTTAAATAAAGACTGACTGGGTAAAAACGGTGTAACAATTTAAAGGACCCCTCCTTATCCTTGTTGGTAATTAAATATTTGTGAGGTAAAGACCATACAACCTGCGTCAGATATGCTTGTGTCACGTCTCGGGTGTGTTGCGTCACAAAAGTAAAATGTTTAGGTCACTGTGTCAAGTTAAATATAGTTTAATACTCAATCTTTAAACACACCTTGAGATCCCTTAGTTCGCACGTTTATGTTGTGTGTCCGCTGAAGAGTTGTTAATGTTTTGTTCACTGTAATAAACTGCGTGTTGCTCACACAGCTGAAATTTCACTTACTGCCCTCAGGAGTAAACAGGTGGTACTACAAGCGTGAATCTCTCAAGAAAGCATTGCGATTAAATGCGTTAATGTTTTTTACGCGTTATTTTTTGTCAAATTAATCGCACGTTATAAACGCATTAAATCAACAGCCCTACTTAAAATATATTCAAATACAAAGTGAAAACTGTAGATCATTGTTTATCTTGTAATTTACCTTAAAGTGTGTAATTGTAAATGCTAAAGTACTTTTCCTTTCTCAGCTGTATGCCGAGACAAGTGACTAAAGTTCAGCCATGTAACTCTATGTGGCGTAAAGTCTATTGTCTCTCATGGTGTAAGCTGATTGGTCCTTTTACATGTAATTGGGTAGCCAATCAAGCTGTGTGTGTCTCTCTCTGTCTAACATTTAAATAGCTCAGTTTTGAAGATAAGCCGGTTTCACTACAGTACCCTGTGATTTATTTTTCTCTGAAAATGCTGGGTCTTTTTCTTCTATAGCTTGCAAGTTAAGGTCTGCTTTTGGCCATTGACACATAGACGCGCCTCATTAACAAGTAAACCTTAGCCAAATCTGGCCTGGCACACATCACTGTCTTAGGTCATTAGTTTAAATTAATCCACACTAACTAGGCTAAGTCTATGTTACATTGGGACTGTATGCATGTCTATTTGTGCAGCAGAATGTTCTACATGCTCAATGCAGCATATCTTGCATTTTGTCTAATTGTGCAGCAGCCGCATGTCCACATGCTTAACTCAGTATGTCTGTGTATGTTCTAGCAGCAGCGTAGCAGATCTAGTCATTCAAGGCCAATATCCTATCAATATGTCATACCCACATTAACATGCTAAATCTTTCAGAGAGTTCAAATGGGTGAGCTATAAGTACGCCATTTGTAGACTGATTCCCCAGTTAGGGGTTGGACTATGTCTGGAGAATGGAATAGGATTTAAAGACAATTGGGGTAAAAATAGTTTTTTCTATAGACCTGACCTGCTGAAGAGAGACGGACTAAGTCTTTTTAAGTAATAATGCTTAATGTGACACCATCAGATATAAATTAAATATAAAAAAAAAATGTCATCTTTTACACTTTCTACAGTACATCACCCAGGCCTTATTCTGATTTCCTTGGTGAATTTGCAAATTTGTTATCAGATCTTGTAGTTACATTAGATAGAGATTTAATTGTTGGTGACTTCAATATTCACATAGATAATGAAAATGACACATTGGGATTAGCATTTATTGATATTCTCAACTCTCTTGGATTCAGACAAAATGTAACAGGACCAACTCATCGCCATAATCATACACTAGATTTAATTCTGTCATATGGAGTTGATGTTGATAATATAGAAATTCTGCAGCAGAGGGATGACATCTCAGATCATTACCTCGTCTCTTGTATGCTGTGATCAGCTAATTTTACTCAATCTACACCATGCTATCATTCAGGTAGAACTATTCATTTGACCACTAAAGAGAGCTTCACTAATAATCTTCCAGATCTATCTCATACACTCAATAACCCCCAAAGCCCAGAAGAACTTGATGAAATAACTAAAAAATTAGATACAGTCTTCTCTAGCACTCTTGATAGTGTCAACCCATAATTTGGCAAAAATTTCCTTCTACTCAATTCCAACAAAACAGAGGTACTAATTATTGGACCAAAAACCTCTAAAAATAAGCTGCTAAAATATCATTTGACTCTCGATGGATGTACTGATACATCATCTTCAACAGTGAAGATTTTTGGTGTTATATTTGATACCAATATGTCCTTTGAAAACTAATTACCAATGTTTGTAGAACAGCATTCTTCCACCTCAGAAATATTGCTAAATTATGACACATGCTCTGTGTTGCTGATGCTGAAAAACTCATTCAAGTCTAGATTATTATAATGCATTACTGGAGGATGTCCAGCAAGTTCAATAAATAAACTTCAATTGATTCAAAATGCAGTGGCCAGAGTGCTGACAAGAACCAAGAATTATGGTCATATTAACCTCATTTTATCATCATTACATTGGCTACCTGTTAATTTTAAAATTCTGTTAACTACATACAAATCTTTGAATGGTCTAGCTCCGCAGTACTTAAGTGACCTTCTATATGTATATAGTATGACCACACTATATTCCATCATGTTCATTACAATTGCAAAATTTGTGCCTGTTAAGAATATCAGAATATCAATCCTAGAATATCAAAATCCACAAAAGGAGGTAGATCCTTTTCATATTTACCTTCTAAACTATGGAATAGTCTCCCTAACACTGTTCAAGATGCAGACACACTCCCTCAGTTTAAGTCTAGACTAAAGACTCATCTGTTTAGCCATGCAGCATAAACCTAATTTATCCTTCAACTCACAATTAGGCTGCTTTATGCCAAGTTTACATTACACAAGATACCTAGAATGTTAAATATCTGGACCTGTTTGCGATTCCAAATCGCGTAACTTGAAATGTGTTTTAACTGAATACAACTGCAGCGTTGACCTACAGCCAATGAGAGAGCAAGAAACGGGGCACAGGAAGTTTCAATGGGAGGAGTCCTGATGTATCTGCAACAGAACATCAACTAGCATGGCTGCAGTATCAAGAAAGTCTCATTGGATCAAAGAAATGGAGGAAATATTTGTGGAACATTGGCAGGAGTACTAGTGACTGTTTGATGTTTCATCTGAACTGTAACACTACCGGGTGGAGAAAAAGAAGAGTTGGAGAGAAATTGCCAATTCTCTTGGACAGTCAAGTAAGCAAATAGGTTGATTTTTCTGTAGGAGGTACTTTTCATATTGCAACCAATAAAATATATGATGCCTTTAGGTGATTAAAAATGAACACATCATATTCTGAAATGCATAACATATGACCATATATTTGTTTTCGTATCTCGTATCACTTCTCATGTGCACTCTTTTGTGAAACGCAACTTGGAGTCCAGGCAGAGTCGTCTGGGATTCGTCAATAGTGAAATGTCTTGTAATGTGTTCACCCCTGTCACGAATTCGTTGTGTAATTTGAAAACGCTACGACTTCCATGACATTTATTACCGTTGTGTAATATGAACTGTACCATGATCCGACGTCTTTGAAAGTCGTGTAGTGTGTAGGAGTCATTAGTTAGGTCTGCTGGAACCAGAAACAGTGATCATGATCTATAACTCTGCAATAAATTTAAAGGCATCTATGCTAATATTTTTTATTTGTTTGTTTCCCTGTCTCAACCTCGAGACTCCTATCTTAAGGTCACCAGAACCGGCTTGATCCAACTCCATTCCTGCTTCGTGTTGGACTCCACTGCTACGTGTCGCTGTGTGTTGATGACTAATAGCAGCCAGTGCCAGCCAAACATCACTTCAGTCTATTACGATGGACTTCAGAGGATGAACTGATGCAAACTCTAACTATAAGACATAGGATACTTCACATGCCTTTGCCTGAAACTTGGAATTAGGATAGACCTCACTGAAATTACCGGCCAGGTTGAACTGATCTATGCCTGCATCACCTCGGTCTAATGATGGACTACACTCTTGAAATGGATTACATCATCTATGAATTAATTGCCAACCTAACCCTTCATCAGCCAATTAACAAGGACAATTGCATCTATGTGAACTTCTGCAGTTAATACAGGATGTAATTCAAGACATTAGTCATTATCTTACAGTTCATACAAAATCTTTGTTTATGCACTGTCCCTTAACACTTATTAAGTTTAATCATTTTAAACCATGACGTGCACTATAATATTGGCATTGTATTCATGATGTTAGCCTGAGGGGATCTGGCCCCCACAGTGAGTCTGGTTTCTCTCCCAAGGTTATTTTTCTCCATTAACCAACATCTTATGGAGTTTTGTGTTCCTTGCCACAGTCACCTTCACTGGGGTTCTAAATACATTTATTATTTAATTACTTATTTTTAAACACAATCACAATCATATTTTATCAAACTACACAATGATGCCTCATAGACATAATAGACATTACATTTTTATCTTCTGTTAATGCCTGATCTTCTGTAAAGCTGCTTTGAAACTACAGTATGTTTGTTATGAAAGGCACTATACAAATAAAAATGACTTGACTTGACTATCTGCTTGTCCTACCAATAGAAGATGGAGGGAGTGTCCAAGAAACCTTTTGCAAACAGCCATTATTTTTGCTATATTTGTTATTTTTTGCTTCACCTTTAAATGTGCTGGACCAAATCAACAGAAGTGTTGATTACATGCTGAAATAAAACAGCTGACAAACTCTCTAAGGAAGCTTCATCCGTTTTAGTAGGACAAAAACAAACTGTGAAAACATCTCTAGCTCTTCACTACAGGGTTCATTTAACACTGTTTCGTGATAGCGGGAATCAGCCGCAGTCTCAGTGGAAAGCTTTTGATCATCAACAAAAAAAATAAAAACATAATGACTTACATTTATATTTCTCAACCAAAAACCCAATGATCCAGAACTTCATTGTTATCAGCAGCTGCGTGCTTAAAAATTGCACAATCCATTAGAAACACTACTCGGTAACTTTACGTTCAGCACTTAATTAATTGAATCTTTATATTTGCTACAGACATGGGCTACAAGAACACCAACTGCTTGAAATTGGATAAATGCAAAAACACAATGTTCCTAACTGCATGATGTCTGCAAATATGTCCAGAAGCTGACTCCGCCTGCTTGTGCTGAAACGCATTGGTTAAGTTTTGCATCGATGCCTTCACTTATGATTTGATGACATCATTTTTTACTTTAATGCTGTTTTTGCAAAGAGTGAGAGAATGGTGACCCTCTATGGAAATGCTAAAACAAGCATTTACAGAATGGCAAAACGTAATACATAAAAGTTCATTCTTGCATGTAGGAAGAAAAGGACAGTGAATCAGCTGAGAATTTGATGATACCACTGTAAAATCATAAAAGTGTAAAGTACCTGTCACTATTGAACTATTAATGGTAAAGAGACTTTATAGTATTGAGCATTTGCCTAAAAAAACAACTGCATTTGCCATCTGTAGAATTTACATACATTGGGGACCAAAAGTCTGACACCACATGTATGTTTTCATTTAAAGCTAGATATAAACAAAGTTTTAAGGTTATGAAAAATACAAATAAAATAAAAAAGTTATGATGTAAAATGAAGACATATTTAAGATTATGCACTATTTTTAGGTCACTCGAGCAAATTTATGACATTGACAATGTAATTTTTTTTAACATATTATTTGTAATTAAATTATTTTTTTAAATTAATTAAAAATGTAAGCAAACACCAGTGGTCTCAGACTTTTTGAACCCACTGTTTTGGCCTAAATATTTCCATAAAATGCTGAATCTAATCGGAGTTTCAGTGCAAAGTCTACCATTGGCATACAGACAGACAAATACAGCGAATGAGTTTCAAGACTGCTGGCTCATTAACTGATTGCCTTTAGCTACAATTTAATTTGTTCACTTTGATAGAGATCACTTGTAGTCCGGAGATAAGGGCTATTGATTCCAGATGATTTGTCCTTATACAGCAGGCTGGGGATAGGATGTACTGTGTATAATATGTGACTATAATTCTAAGTGATATGTTGTATTTTAAGCACATAAGATGCAGCACTGCAGATGGTTTGGATTTCTTTTGCCAACAGTCATTTAATCATGTATGTAATTAGCACCATCTCAATCTAATTCAAAGCAAATTAATTATTGTATGTGGTATAATGTTTTTTTTTTTTTTTGAGTATAAGATTTCCAATTGTATATATGAGTGTGAATGAATGAGACACTACATCCTGTCTGCCTGATAGACTTTAGTGGAATCCTCTTATAATCCTTGACTCTAAATGAACCATGTTATAAAGTCCTAAGCCAAGTTCCATTACTTCTACAAACCATCATACCATAAAATACAGTGGCAAGAAAAAGTATGTGAAACCTTTGGAATTATTAAATTTTTTGCATTAATTGGTCATAAAATATGCTCTCATTTGCATCAAAGTCACAAGTATAGACAAACACAATGTGCGTATGCTCACAACACACAAACAATTATAATTTTTCATGTCTTAATTGAACACATCCCATTAAACATTCACAGTGCTGTGGAAAAACTCCGCGCCACCACCGCGGTAAGACTCGCGGTGGTGGCTTGTGTGTTTACATCAACACGGAATGGTGCAAGAACTCTATGCTAGTCTCTAGTTACTGTTCATCGCTGTTGGAGCTTGTGACTGTTAGATGCAGACCTTTTTATCTACCACGGGAATTCACCACTGTTTGCATAACCGAGTTTACATTCCCCCAGCGCTAACGCTAAGGAAGCGCTCTGTGAACTGTATGGGGCTATGAGCGAACTGCAGAACGCTCACCCCGACGGACTGTTTAGTCGCCGGAGATTTCAACCATGCAAATCTCAAGACAGTGCTCCCTAAATTCCATCAGTATGTGGACTTTGCAACGAGAGGGCGAACGCGCTTGATCTTGTTTACACAAACATCCCAGGCGCGTGCCGGGCGGAGCCCCGCCCCCACCTCGGCTACTCAGACCACATCTCTGTTATGTTAATTCCAGCATACAGACCGCTCGTCAGACGCACAAAACCGCTTCAGAAGCAGGTGAAAACCTGGCCAGCAGGAGCCATCTCTGCTCTTCAGGACTGTTTTGAGTGTACTGACTGGCACATGTTCAGGGAGGCTGCAACATATGGCGATTCTACCAACTTGGAGGAATACACAGCATCAGTGACCAGCTACATCAGCAAGTGCATTGATGATGTCACTTTCTCCAAGACCAACACCACACGCTCCAACCAGAAGCCGTGGATGACTGCGGAGGTGCGCACGCTGCTGAGGTCCCGAGACTCCGCCTTCAGAGCAGGCGATAAGGCAGCCCTAAGAACAGCTAGGGCCAAACTGTCACGGGCAATCAGAGAGGCAAAGCGCGCACACGCCCAGAGAATCCACAGTCACTTCCAGGACAGCGGTGACACGCGGCGCATGTGGCAGGGCATCCAGGCCATCACCAACTACAGGACAACATCAGTTGCCTGTGACAAAGATGCCTCCCTTCCAGATGCGCTGAACGACTTCTACGCTCGGTTTGAAGTGCAGAACGACGTGATGGCGAGGAAGTCCACCCCTCCTCCCAACGACCAGGTGCTCTGTCTTACCACGGCAGATGTGAGGAAAACTCTACGTAGAGTCAACCCACGGAAGGCTGCTGGACCAGACAACATTCCTGGCAGAGTGCTCAGAGGATGTGCAGACCAGCTAGCAGATGTTCTTACCGACATCTTCAACATCTCTCTGAGCAGCGCCGTTGTTCCAACGTGCTTCAAGGCCACCACCATCATCCCCATGCCAAAGAAGTCTCCAGTGTCCTGCCTCAACGTCTACCGTCCCGTCGCACTTACACCCATCATCATGAAGTGCTTCGAGAGGCTCGTCATGAGGCAGATTAAGACCCAGCTGCCCCCCTCACTAGACCCACTGCAGTTTGCGTATCGTTCAAACCGTTCAACGGACGATGCCATCACCACAACCCTCCATCTGGCCCTCACCCACCTAGACAATAAGGACTCATACGTTCGAATGCTGTTCATAGATTTCAGCTCAGCATTCAACAAAATCATTCCCCAGCACCTGATTGGAAAGCTGAACCTGCTGGGCCTGGACACCTCCCTCTGCAACTGGATCCTGGACTTCCTGACTGGGAGACCTCAATCGGGAACAGCATCTCCACCACCACCACACTGAGCACTGGGGCCCCCCAGGGCTGTGTGCTCAGTCCACTGCTGTTCACTCTGCTGACTCACGACTGTGCAGCAATGCACAGCTCGAATCACATCATCAAGTTCGCCGATGACACGACCGTGGTGGGTCTCATCAGCAAGAACAACGAGTCAGCATACAGAGAGGAGGTGCAGCGGCTGACGAACTGGTGTAGAGCCAACAACCTGTCCCTGAACGTCGACAAAACAAAAGAGATGGTTGTTGACTTTAGGAGAGCACAAGGTGAACACACTCCGCTGAACATCGACGGCTTCTCTGTGGAGATCGTCAAAAGCACCAAATTCCTTGGTGTTCACTTGGCGGAGAACCTCACCTGGTCCCTCAACACCAGCTCTATCACCAAGAAAGCCCAGCAGCATCTCTACTTTCTTCGAAGGCTGAGGAAAGCACATCTCCCAACCCCCATCCTCACTAAATTCTATAGAGGGACTATTGAGAGCATCCTGAGCAGCTGCATCACTGCCTGGTTTGGGACTTGCACCGTTTCGGACCACAAAGCCCTGCAGAGGATGGTGAGGACAGCTGAGAAGATCATTGGGGTCTCTCTTCCCTCCATCAAAGACATTTACAAAAAACACTGTATCCGCAAAGCAACCAGCATTGTGGACGACCCCACACACCCCTCACACAAACTCTTTACCCTCCTCCCTTCTGGCAGGAGGTACCGAAGCATTCGGGCCCTCACGGCCAGACTGTGTAACAGCTTCTTCCCCCAAGCCATCAGACTCCTCAATACTCAGCGACACACACGTGTCCTGAGTTGCACTTTAATTACTGTCACTTTATAACTGTCTGCTACCTCAATAACTGCTATGTGCATAGAACACTATCTCATAGTATGTTATGTTTACATTTTTAGAAACTGTCATCTTTTTGCACTACTGAGTACTGGTCGGCGCTGCACTGTCTATTGTCCTGTTCATTGTCAGTAATTTGTTGTACTGTCCTGTACTTTTTGCACATGTTTGCACGTGCACTTTATATAGGTATATATAGGTAGTTTATATAGGTATTTTATTTCGTTGTGTAGTCTCATATGGTCCTATGTTGGTCCTTTGTTGTTTTTATGTAGCACCATGGTCCTGGAGGAACGTTGTCTCGTTTTGCTGTGTACTGTACTAACTGTATATGGTTGAAACGACAATAAAAACCACTTGACTTGACTTGAAAAAGCAGTGAATCCTTAAATTTAATAACTGGTTGATCCTACTTTGGCAGCATTAACCTCATCCAAGCTTTCCTGAGCGGCGGATTAGACCTGCACAACATTCTAAATGAATGCTTATGCCATATTTATTGCTGCGTGTTCTTCCTAAATTATTCAACCTTCAGTCCACAAAGCATTTTCCCAGTAGAATTGGGGAGTGTCAATGTGATCTTTGGCAAACATCAGGTGCACAGCAATGTTTTTGTTTGAAAGCAGCAGCTTCCTTCATGGTGTCCTGCCATGGACACCATGCCTGTTTAATGTTTTTTGTATAGTAGACTCATGAACAGAGATGTTAACCAATTGCATTGATTGCTTAAAATCTTCAGCTGTCAATAATGGTTTTTTTTGGGGTTTTTTTACCTCAATGAGCATTCTGCAGTTTGGCCTTTGAGTTATCTTTGATGGATGACCACTTCTAGGGAGAGTAGCCACTAAATAGTCTCAATTTTAAGACAGTTTGTCTAACTGTGGACAGATACATATCTAAACTCTTCGAGATAACTTTGTAACCCTTTCCAGTTTTATGCAAAGCAACTATTCTTGATCGTAGGTTTTCTGAGATCACTTTTTTGTGAGGCATGGTCCATGTCAGCAGATGCTTCTAGTGAATTAAAACTCAACATTTTTGAGTGCTTTTTACAATTCAAAGTAGCTCCAACCCACACCTTCAATCTAATTTCATGAATTGGTTAGCACCTGACTCTAATTAGCATTTGTTGGCGTCATTAGCCCAGGGGTGCAAATACTTTTTCCAACCTACCCTGTGAATGTTTGAATGATGTATTCAATATGTACAAGGACAATGCAATAATTTGTGAGTTATTAGTTTACACTGTGTGTTCATTAATGTAACTTAGATTAAGATCAAACCAAATTTTATGAGAAAATTATACATCAGTGCAGGTAATTCCAAAGGGTCCACATACTTTTTCTTGACAATTTGTTTGACTTTCAAATTAATGTACAAAATTAAATTATTATTGGTTAACAAAAGTGTTTTTAGAGATAGCAGCGATGTCGGGGCATTCTCTTAGTCATGATTATAAAGTTATCGAAATGCATTTGCTCATGTGCAACTTTTAATGCAGGAATTGGATGCACTCAAAGGAAATTAAATATAAATCAACATCTTTCCCTGGCAGTTAGTATCCAGAAAGACATTTCATGCTACTTCTTTTTTGTCAGTGATTTGTGTTTCTTTTCTCCCCCTCTTGATGCAGTGAATGGAGCATCCCATCTCCTGACATGTTGACTACTGGAATTAAACAAAAGCTGACATGATTGAGCAGTTACCCGCAATTCTGCTTCATGTGGTGACAGGAATAGAGCCTGGCTTCAGTAGTAATGGACATGATGGCATGTAGGAAATAGAGATGCTATGACAGCCAAAATTTCTATTATCTCCTTGCCAATTAATATAAGAAAGTAAATGGGTTCTGTGACACCATATGTGATTTTATGGTAAAAAATAAATGTTTCCTTAAGACATTTTTAAATGAACATAATATTTTCATATTGTATGAGTTATATTTTTTCCATTTAAGAAATACATTTAACTTCTACTTTGAGCATTCCCTATAACAATGTGACAATTTCTATCACATAAAATATTTCAGGATGATTTGATGACATAAGAGGCTACCATTCAAGAATGGAACAGTTCTTACTGTACATTGTAACATCAATGTGCATAAAGTAATGTGTGGGATAAAACGACTCTTTAAAAATGGATGAAACAAACAGGATAAACAGATCATCCTTTCAATGTAGGACAATGGCCTTCTTTGTGAAGGATAGAGCTGCATCTTAAAGATATTAAGCTCTTTAGACACAGTATGCTAGCATTCCTTGTTTATTATTTTAATTGAGAAAAGGCACATACAAGGTGTATATAACAAGCACATAGGACTTTACAAAATGTGGAGATATTTAAAGGCATATTCTGGGATCAATACAAGTTAAGCTCAGTCAAGAGCATTTGTGGCATATGATAACCACAAAAAAATTATTTTGGCTTGTCCATCATTTTCTTTTAAAAATTGAGGTTACAGTGAGGCACTTACAGTGGAAGTGAATGGGGCCCATTTTTTGAGGGTTTAAAGGCTGAAATGTGAAGCTTATAATTTTACAAATCGCGATAGCAAGATCACTATAGCAAGACAACCACTGGTTGGTTGATCTAGATAAAATATAAAAGATTGACCTATTATTTCCTTGCATCTGTATCTGCATGCTGTTTGATTGACATGCGGCTAATGTTTGTGCGCTAATGCAGGTTCGTGCCTAAATGATCAAATACACTATATAATTACGCCAATGCCCGTCTTGATGAGAGATTAATGTGAACGCAGTTGGTTTGGCATTTGGATCAAAAGACAGTGCTTTATATGAGAACTGTCTAGTACGTCATATAAAGGCTATTAGTCAAACAACAATAACAAGGAAACGAAAAAACCACTCACTACTTTTGGCTGATTAACTTGAGTAGCTTTAAAAGTATTAATGTAATAGAATAAAACAGTGATATTTTTTTAAATAATATTGTTAGTTTTTTTTTTTAATAATACCGACCCTTGATGTAGTGTGTTAATTTGTATAATAAATTACCAGGAAACTAGAGATGATAAAATAATGTTTTAATTATGCTTAGCCTTTATCATGTTTTTTTCTAATGCCTGATAGAAAAGGATCATTTGTATAGCAATACTTCAGGCAGATACTTCCACCAGTCACAAACTTCAGAAAATGAATAATATTAACATTAGAATGAGAACACAACTATTTCTGGGCTTAAAAGATACAAGAACAAAATCAATGTGAAACATTGTATCTCAAAAGGAGAACAATGTGGCCCCCCATGTGCTACTTAAAGACCCTCATGCCATCCCAGATGTCTATGACTTTCTTTCTTCTGCAGAACACAAATTAAGATTTTTAGAAGACTATTTTAGCTCTGTAGGTCCATACAATACAAGTGAATGGATGCCAACATGTTGACGCTACACAAAGCACATAAATGCAGCATAAAAGTAATCCATATGACTCCAGTGGCTAAATCCATGTCTTCAGAAGTGTTATGATAGGTGTGGGTGAGAAAAAGATCAATATTTAAGTCAATTTTTGCTAGAAATTCTTCACCCTGCCCAGTAGATGGCGATATGCATGAAGAATGTGAATTACCAAAAACAAAAGAAGAATGTGAAAGTTAAAGTGGAGATTGACTGAGCAGGGAGGAGTATTTATAATTAAAAAAATAACTTAAATATAGATCTGTTTCTCAACCAACCTATCATATTTCTTCTGAACACATGAATTTAACCACTGGAGGATTAGGCTACTTTTACGTTGACTTGTGAATTTTGAAACTTCAAAGATTTGGCACCCATTCACTTAAATTGTTTTTATGTTCTGCTGAAGAAAAAGTCATACACATCCGAAATGGCATGAGGGTGAGTAAATGATGAGATAAGTTACATGTTTGTGTGAATTATTCCTTTGAAGCCTGATGTGGCCCCTGTACCAAACCACTGCTCTACCCCCTCTATTGTGCGGGACATAACGCACCAAGTGACCCTGCTTTTTTAGTGCATTTTCATATATTGTTTTTGCATTCCTTGCATTGTTGAACACGTTTTATGCAAAACAATAATGCTCTGTCAGCATTAAGGGAAATTTAGACCCTACACATAAACTGATTTTAATCTAATTGTTTCATACATTATGATATTGAAAATAACTTTCATCTTTTCATTTCTCTAATCATGTATTTACCATTTATTTATTTTTTCCATCAGATACATGTAGTGTTTACAGTATTATAGATAAGTTATGTTAAAAGCTGTCAATCACAAACGCCTATAAAATACCTATATTTTTTATTCTTTCTGGCAAACAGCCATAAAAGGGTATAAATTATATTATGTGTGCAACATTTTTAAATTGCAGTATAGAGTTTTTTTTTTTATAATGGGGCTTAGATTTCGCAACTCAGTTCTCAATATTCACTACTCATGAGTACTTTTAAATGAGCTACTCTTTTACTCTTACTCGAGTATTTTTTAGGACAGGTACTTTTACTCTACTTATACTACATTTTTAAGATGTAACAGTAGTTTTACTTGAGAATTATTTTTCAGTACTCTTCCACTCCTGCTAAAATCATGCTAGTGGTCAAATTAAGCAGAACTAATGAACGAAAGCTAGAATATCTGTCTCCACATTTCTTAAATATGCTTATGATGAGAGCTCAGATGCTTTACTTATCTATCATTTTCCATTCTGTATACTCCTTCATATTCTTTCTTGTTCTACCAGTTTCCGTTGTTCATGTCGCTCTTTATCACCTTTTGACAATAAGGTGTCACAGAAGCTGCATCTGAAGGGGCATTTAGGTGTTTAATGCTGCTGATAGGGGGCGTAAACACATTTCAAATGCATCAAACAAATTTTTAATTCAGCATGAAACAGAAGTTGCGACCGACTTTTCTTCAGTATTGTGTCGTAAATGGTTTATTGAAACAAGAAAACATTTTTTGGGGGGGTGACTTGATTTTATTGGCCGGTGCATACTGGAATGAAAGGAGATCTGAATGTTAGTTTGCAGTTGACACGCAGACATACACACACCCTTTCATGTTGCATATGCCAGAGCCAGGAAAATTAAGAAGCAAACTCATTACAGCTTTTCCATTGACTTGAGAACCGAACAGTGATCTAACTGACAATCTGATCCAAAACCAGCCCACAAACGCACACAGCACATCACAATCTTTGCTTACGACGAGGCTGGAGCCCAGTGCAGATGAATGAGAAACAAGCGAGTAAAATATCACAATATTTCAACGTTTTGAATCACAATACACTAAATATAAAGGGGAAAAAAGAACACTTACACATGCTGTACTGTCACATCTTCCCGAACTCTTCACATAAGATCTCCTTCCCATTAGTATTAACCCATATCCGGACTACATTTCCCAGAACCTCCTTCTTCCCGCCATTGACTCTCACACCCGATTGCCATTCATCAACTCTCAGTGTATAATCTCCGCTCAAACTTCACTGCACTGGGAAGTGTTGCCAATTCACCTTATCTTTATCTACTGCCTGCCTGTGTTGATTATTGGCTGTCCCTTGGATTACCCCGAGCTTGAAAAACATGATTAAGATGAACTGTATAGCGAAAAAGGAGTCACATTTTGGTCAGTTCTCACCCAAAACTGATTGGATCACTTCAGAAGACATGGATTAAACCACTGCAGTCATATGGATTACTTTTATGCTGCCTTGTTGTGCTTTTTGGATCTTAAAAATGTTGGTCACCATTCAGAGCTGAGATATTCTTCTAAAAATCTCTGAAGAAAGAAAGTTATACATGTCTGAGATGGCATGAGGGTGAGTTAATGATAAGAGAATGACATTTTTTTTTTGGTGAACTATTCAACTCGGCTGTGTAAAGACACTCTAATATTAATCATAATCTAAATAATCTTAATTGTATCATTGTCTTTAAGGGTGGAAAAGTTAGCTATGCATTCTAGGGTTAACAAGAATGACTGTGCTATTTAACATTGAAAGAATGACTTACAAAAGAGGAGTCTAGTCTGCGTTGGTGGCACAAAGCTTTGTGAGGTGGCTTGTTTTGTTTGTACTACTATCACCGTTGCACTGTGCAGGTGTAGGTGGGTGTGTAGTGACAGGTGGTTGTTGTGTGAGTGAGAGGGAGGGAGGGAGGGGGCGGGTTTGCTCTGGGGCCTCCAGGGCTGATGGGGGGGAATTGCTTTGCCTCGGGGGTATTGTGCCTGACACATGCTCCGTCTGCTGCCTCTGCGCCGACCCATGGCTCTTTTGTTATGCTGATTAAGGCAACAGGCGCAGTCTTTTGTAGAAGCCGGGGAACGAGCGAGAGAGAGAGAAAGAGAGTGAAAGGGGAGGGATGGTCCCACTCACTGTGACCTATAGCCCCCCTATTCTCCTCTATCTTTAACGTCACAAGGTGCGTGCAAGAAAACGAGCCACCATCAACTGAGCTCTTCACATCGCTCCAGCTGAGCTTTATACACAAGTCCTACTCTGAATACTAACACACACATTGGCACAAGACTCTCAGAGGCTTGCATACTTCAACTCGCCGCACTATTCATCTTTTTCCTCTTGCCACATCACGACTTACACAAAGGATGGGTTTGGGTCGCGAGCTACGACGCTCAAATTGATTTAAAAGGCGGGAGGCGCGAGCGTTGAATGAAGCGCGAGAGGGGAAGCCGAGTCAATAAATAGAAGCTGCCGCTGTTACCGTCGCCGTAGTGTCCGTCATGGAACGCTAAGAAGACGTTAAAAAGGGACTCTTAAAAGAAGTTTAAAACGGACTCGCAAACGTTTATATGTAATGTAAAGTTAGGAAAACACAACGAAAAGAAGCTCTTGCAACTCAAACAAAAGGTTGGTTTCAGAACTTGGACAGCTCCCTGCTGCTGCCGCCTACACACAGTGCTAACTGTGTGAGGCTTCATCGAAGCTCCAGCACAAACCCGTGTTTGCGAGACTTCGGTTCGGTCCCAGGTCTTCTAGGGATTCTCCCCCCGAATATCGTGGTGTCATGGCCGGTGTACTTCAGGGAGAGAAACAGCTTTTTGAGAAGTTCTGGGAGGGCACGTTCAAAGCCGTGGCCATGCCGCGACCCGAGAGCATCATCGTGGCCAGCATAACCGCACGGAGAGCCGTGACAAAGTGAGTTCTTGAGCCTGAGGCTTCTTGTGTCGTTATTCAACTGTCTTTATCTTGACAATTGTAATATTTTTTTTAGCTATCATATTTCGGTAATGCTTTACAATAAGGTTCAATTTCTTAACATTAGTTAACAACATTAGTTCACATGAACTAACAATGAACATTACTTTTACAGCATTTGTTAATCTTGTTTAATGTTAATTTCAACAGCATACATTTTTTTTAAATCAAAAGCTGTACATAACATCGGTTATTGCATTATGAACTAACATGAACTAACAATAAATTAATAAATGGTATTTTTGATTAACTAACATCAACACAAATTAATAGGCTAAATACTGTAATATATATATATATATATATATATATATATGTGTGTGTGTGTGTGTGTGTGTGTGTGTGTGTGTGTGTGTGTGTCTGTTTGTTCATTGTTAGTTCATGATACTTAATGCATTATCTAATTTTAACAAATGGAACCATATTGTAAAATGTTCCCGTATTTCTGGAACCCTCACACTGAAAACCCTAATAAGTTGACTACTCATTTGATTAAATAAACACGTTCCCTTAATTGAATTGAATAATGGCATCTCCAAAACGTATGTAATTAAGTTCAATTAACTTGGTGTTCATATAGAATGAACTTAGCTATTTAGGTTAACTAGATGCAGGTAGACTTAACTCAGATTTGCTATTAAAATATTGTTGTTTCTAGTGTTGTTATTGTTAATTGAATTGATTCCATTTTAGGTCAAACAATAACAGAGCTCACATAAAGATCATGACTGATTCTAGGTCAGTCATTAAATAATCTTAATTCTCCAAAGAAATGCATATATCTGTTCTTTAACTGCACATGCACAAAGAGAAATAGTCAACAGGGTCTAACTTGTCCAAAGGGGGCACAGATCACCCACGAAACAACTATTTGCAACAAAACAATATGAATAATACTATAAAACAGCTAAAACCTCTGTACATTCTTAATTACATCTATTTAAATTGCTTCATAATTTCCCTTTGACCAAGGAAGAATAAGTAAATAATGAAAGCGCAAATCATTATAGATATTCCCCATAGCCTCAACTTTGTTATTAACACTTAAAATCTTAAGTCTATGGATTTTTAAGATAAACAAGTTCAAGGAACTTCAATAGTTGAGTTATGAGCTCACAACCTGACATTTCAAGTAATACAAAATTAAGACAACTTGATATTTCCAGGCAATGACAACTTTAGGGTTTACAGTGCATGTTCTGTTTTGATTGTAATGGCTTGAAACACATACATAACATTGAAGTATCAGGATAATACTTCATGACTTTTTTCTAAATGTTTTATATAAAAATATTTCCTTTCTGTCAGGGGATATGAAAATTAATATGCTACATGCAATGAATTTTCACATGAGTACCAATATCTGATTTTTGACCATTTTGTAGCAGTTGATGCCTGTCAGTTGTACATTTGGATTTGTTGTATTTTTTATACACTGTTATCCAATTGACGCCAAACTGAAACAACCTTACTGTATTGGATAACAGTCTCTTTTCTGAAAAGTGCATGTCTAATTTTTCATACAACAGGCGAGTTAATGGTATCATCTTGCTGATGGGTTTTAATTAGGTCAGAGGAACATTTCAAAATAATTTGAATGTATTCTTTTTATTATTCTTAAATTACTACTTTTACATCATTGGGGTGTATGAGACACCAAATGTAGCCTAAGCAACACATAAAAACCTCAACAGAACATGAGGGTTAAGGTTTCTCAAGTTTCCCTAATTTTCTCTTGTTCATTTACCTTCATTTGTACTAAAGCCACATTTTTATGGAATTTTATGTCACATAAGAAACATGTGACAGCCTCACAGTCAGTGTGAATTGTGTCTATTCACTTCATTCATCATTGGTTGTCCTTCACTGGAGGCCAGTCAGTTTCACTTGTGCACACACAAGTGCACAGCAGAGCGAGAGGCTACACAGAGTCCTAATGAATCAAGTCAGCATACAGCCCTTCATCATGCCCTTAAGTTTGGACATGAAGAGGATCTCAGTGCCTTCTCCCTCACCCATGAATTAGGAAGCATGGCAGTGTGTCGAAGAGAGAGCAAAGGAAAAAGAGGATGAGAGAAACCGATGGATAGAGAGCACATGGTGCTCTGCAGGGTTCCAATGCTTTGCTTCCCTTTTCTTCTTTTCCTGTTAATCAGGATCAAGCCTTACTCGTTACTCCGGTTAAGAGAGCATAACTGATTTGTGATTCATTCTCCTGCCGTGTGCATTTATTATTTGTTTCCATCCTGCTTAGTCTAGACTAAGGAAACTATGGAGCTTCACACAGATGTGACAATGTTATCCTTTATAAACGCACTAGCCTGACAAAGCTGTTTGTCAAACCCTGAACATCTTTATATTGGTGGATTGTGACTGTGACATTTACTGCATTAGGAAAAACATTATAATGGTGTCTATTAGTGCATAGCTGCTCTATCAATAGTCAAAATCTACCACAGCAAAACTGCTGTTTTCTTGTTCTCTAAAAAATAAATTTTGACAGAGTGATAATAATTAATGATTATTTGTTCAAATATTAGATAATAGAGTTTTGGACCAGCTTCTGATTTTGGTCAGTTGTTAGTACTGCTTGTAACCAGCTGTCTCCCTTCACTGTTGCAGTTCATGTGTCCATTTGTGTGTGCTTTTTCGAAAATCTTCCGAAAATGTAATTTCTATTAGTTCCAGGCATCCAGTGACCGAACATGGTTCAAAATGAATAATGACATTTCATTGCAGTCGTGTTAACATAACAAACATGAATCACTTAAAGTCACTATGAATGAAGGGCTTCCCGCTGTTGTTTTGAATAAGTTTAACAACTAACCGGATATTTTCAAGGAACAAAGACGTCAATTCCTTTAACCCTTAAATATATTCCACCAAACACTCATATATATATAAAGAGACCCGGCACATATATCTATCACAAATGGATCTACAAAATGCCCAAATAGTGTAAAAGTTTCAAAATATTTTCAAGAAAATTATAAAATAATAAAATAAATATATTTTAATATATTTTGATGATTTGATATATAAATATATACTTAATTTAGAAAATTTTCTCAGGCACATTTTGAGTCTAATTAGACGCAGTAGTGCACCCAAATGACTACAGCCAAATCATACTGTTCATGTGTTACACTTGCTATAGTTTACTTCCATGATGTTTCTTCTTCAAATAGCAATGTCAAATGTAAATCAAGTCAATCACTCAAACATCAACACCATTTTGAGTAAGAAATTGCATGAATAATGTTTATGTGTACACGCATATGGAATACTGATAATTCTCCATTGTCACACTGACAATCAACATGCTATATTATTTATGTTTATGAATATAGTAATAATTTATCTTGTAATAAGCAAATAAATAGTTATCTTGTGAAAATATAGTATATGTGTACTGTAAATATGAAATAATCATAAAATTATCATTTATGGAAGTGCAAAAACCAAAACAAAAAACGACAGGATTACACACATAGGGTCTATGATGACCCTATACACTTTTGGTACTTAAACCATTATATATATATATATATATTCTTGCTGGCCTTGAGTGACGCAATCATGCTTTAAGTACATAATTTGAAAGCGAAGAGCGTAAGATCAAGCTGTCTGACAGTCGGCTGTCATCACTGCTGGTATAAACATTGAGAAAGAGATCCTTATGGATTTACAGAACACAAGATGTTCTGCAGAACACGAGATGTTCTGCACGAAGTCTGTGATTGCTTAATTTATTAAACAGGAAAGGAGGACTTATTTTCACCTCAAGTAAATTGGTAAGTGCTTTTTGCATTGTTATAGCAACATCAGGAGTTTTATAAGTATAAATTAGGCTGCTTGAGCATTCAGTGTCTGATCAAGTTTTGAAAAGTTCCATTCAACTCAAAGTCAGATTTGACAACTTCCTACAAGGAAAAGTGGAATTGAATGCATACTTAAGTCAGAATTACAACTTGTTGGCTGGTGCAGAAATTCTAGCGCTGCAGCATTGTTTATTAGTTGGGTTGCTAGGAGACATCTCGAATGAGAGTCAAACCCCTGCTAAGCTAACAGGAGCATTGCAGTTCCGATTATCGGGGAATGGAATGCATTTATGGTCAGAGATCAGATATATCAAGTAGGAATAGCAGACCCGTGTACCCTGAAGAAATTAAATTTTTCGCAAGCAACATTTTAATCGTAAATATTATTAGATAGATTTTTCTAGGTATTAGACCTCCTTGGTATATTAATATGAAAAATTATGACTTTTGAATGTCTGTTCAGGAGAAGTTCATTTAAAAAAACAGTCATGCTGCAGTTAAAATGAGACTGGCTTGAGCATTAAGTGTCATTTCGTGCGTGGACGTGTTTATAAAATGTCAAATGGAATTATTAGTTAGCTGCGACATAATGTATGATGCCCAAAGACATAGGGTGTCTTATTCATTGTGAAATTGTGTTTTCTTAATGACATGAATCACACTGAAGGCCTAGACTTTTAATGCACGGCCCGCCAGTGGAAGCAGATGTTATAAAACCATAAAAATAAAACACAAATTCTATCTTTAAGACATCAATATTTAAGGTTAAAAGACTTGAGTAATTTTTTAAACATTCATCTTGTGTGTTTAAACAAGTCTTTTGTGACGAGTCAAGTCTGAAGTAATTTTAGGTAGAGTATGAGTCGAGTTGGCCTACCACTGATTTTTATCCATCCCTAAATATTATAGGTTTAGGTTCTTCATTTTGCTTTCATAATTCTGTCTTTAATTTTTTTCAGTCCCTGTCTCTCTTGGCTTCCCTTTAAAGGGTTTCACTGTAAACAAAAAAGGATATGTTAGGCATAATTACAGCTCCAGTCACCATTTACTTTCATTGTATTAAAAAAAAAGGATTTAATGAAAGTGAATGATTGAGGCTCTCAGTCCCTAATCAGGGTCTGAAATTAACATTTTGCCAAGGTGGCTGGTGGATTAAAAAATTACCGGCCAATCAAATTTCTTACTGACCAATTTTATTTTATTGCATTTTATAAGTGGATTTTATAGACATGAGAGACAAATACAAAAATAGTGTATGCATGTTAAAAAATTAACTTAAAAAAATGATTTTAATGTTTTTATTATTTATGAAATATTTAATAGCTATATAGTCTTATTTTTTAGATTATTCACTTACTACAACAAAAACTAAATTTTTATTTTAAACTACATCACTTTTGTGATATGAACGAGTAAGTCTCAATTACACATAACAGTAACAGTTCTTGGTTTACTTGGAATGAGTAAATTAATTTAGTCAGCTCCAACTGATTCATAATTCTTTTTGATTCACTAAAATGAACCGTTTCAAAAGAATAATTTGTTTGAGAAACTGTCTTCTGGTAACGATTTATGTCTCATCTCGAGCTGTAGATACAGTAGCAATGAGGCTTGCTGCGCTGCTTAATAGTAATACAGGAAACACTAAAATTATTTTAGTCTGGTTTTCTGTCCGCATCGCCGGAAGAATGAATGTTATAGAGCCGTTAACGAAACTGGACGTCATGAAAATCAGTTGGTTTAAATTATAACATGGTCAGTACACATAGGCGGAAATTGCGGGGGGTCGCCCCCCATCTGAGGGTTGTCCCCTCTAAAATCATTAAAATATGTGTATTGTAAATAATATAATGATATATTCTTAAAATAATTGTTTAAGAAATAAAATAATACAAATGCAAACGGGGCAACAACAAAAACAACCTTGGTGTCCCCTTCAAAAATTGCTCTTGAGAATTGTTATGTTTATTGTCCCCCCCTCCCCAACATTTTGATGAAATTTTCACCCCTGTCAGTACCAGAGAACTTGTAATGTGTGGTGGTGGGTAATTAAAACATATTCTTACTTTTTCCCGATGGCATGAACACTCCTATTGCTTTCATCGTGCATAAAGATTTACTGTTAATAGTATGTCAAGTGATGCGGTAGAACTCCGCTTAGCCCAGCTCACAACGTCAGAGCTGCTATCTATTGTCTATTAGCTTTCAGCACACGAGCAACGCTATCATCTTAAATATGCACGATTACAGTTGGAAATATGACAACTTCATTTTCAAATGCCCAAAATATACAAACATGTTGATCTATTAAACTTTAGCTTAAATATAATGATATGATTAAAGCACTGAATTCACCTTTGCTCATCATGCGCCAGTGAACACACAGCATTGAGACTATTGATGAGCAGCCAATAATAATAAGAGCCATTCTGTCATATTCACCAGCCAAATAGAAAACGTTCCCACATTTGCCACTTGGCATGTGTTAATTTCGGACGCTGTCCCTAACACAAAAGAAAAAGAAGCCTTACAGGCAGTGACGTGCGGTGATGTCTTAAAGAGGCTAGGCACTGAGTTATGAAAGCCAGATTACCTGATTTATTGTTTAAGCTAATAATACGTAATAACAGTGAACATTACGCACAAGCGTAGCATATCAAGAAATGTACAAATCAGGATGTATATAGTTTACTCTCTCTCTCTCTCACGCACACACACACACACACACACACAAAAGCGCGTAAACAGTGAACGTTACGCACAAGCGCGGCATATCAAGAAATGTACAAATCAGGATGTATATAGTGTACTCTCTCTCTCTCTCGCTCTCTCTCTCACGCACACACACACACACACACACACACACACACACACACACACACACACAAGCGCACAGCCACATAGCCAATCTTTTCTTACATACCAATCAGTTTGAAATGATCGGATAATTTTTGGGCCCTTTTGCTGTACTGGTCCATCTAAGGCTGGCGTAGACCTCCCTCTTGCAATTAACTCATATTTGGAATTAAAATCGAGCTTGGAAAAATTTCTTAATTCCGTGATTACAGCCGGTGCTGTCATTTTGATTTTGAATTTGGCGGGGATTAGGCATGTAGGCTACGCTAGCTGTGATGTAATGACGTCAGCTACGCAAATGTCCAGGAATATCTTGATTTTAATTGGTCCATGTCTGATACGTAACGGAGATGATTACGGGCATAACATATTTACGTCAAAAGGCACAGCAGATTTGTGCTTTTTGCCGTACGTGTTAAAGAATACAGGATCGAAGTGCGCATGCGCAACATGGGTTTTCCGCTTGTCGTCTGCAATGAATGGACCGTAAAAGCACTGCTTATTCTACCATTTGTTTTTAGTTGATTATGCGTAACTGCTACATTTGTCATCATAACGTCTAAACAATTGGAATAACACACATATTGCATATATAAATCACAAGAATAAAAAGTAAAAATATAAATACAAGTTTATTATTTAATAAACATTTTATTTTTGAATTTTGGCAGGGTAGGCAGTGCCTAGTTTGCCTACCCAGACCGCACGTCAGTGCTTACAGGTTTAGAATGAAATTAGAGAAAATAATAAAAATTGTCATTTTTGGGTGAACTATGCCTTTAACTATCTCACTGTGTACATATTCATGACTTTAACATTTGTCTGAAAACCATTATATAATAAAATAATTTCTTTATGTTTGCAATAATGAATCTCAGAAGTTGTGCCCAATAAGACTCATTAGCTTAAGTCAGCTCTCTCCTGCATGGCTTGAGAAACATCATTATTGGTTTTGTCGGCTGAAAAATGCTGGTCACCTATGCGTACATTTAGCCCTGTCCGCATTTACATCAAATGTATGTGCTCGCTCTGATTTAGACATTCTTTTTCTCCCAACTTAATCGACCATATTGGGTTTTTTCTCTTATTTTTCTCTGTGTCACTGAGCTTTAAAGAGGCCCACAGTGCAGGGCAATTAGGAGGGGTGTTGCTGATCCTCCTCCATATCCCTAGTGTTTTCTGGCGTGGCTGGAGAGAGGAGTTCACTCATATGCAGCTGGAAGGTCCTGCCCCAGGCCACTGCAGCCACGCAAGCTCCTTCTCAGTAGAAAACCTAATTAAAAATGCAGAGGGTTTTAGTTGGACTAAGAGTAAGTGTGTTTGTGTGTGGGTTAGGAAGCAGATGGCCAATGGGAAAAAAGGGTAAGGGGGAGAATCTCTTACCCCAGCAGATGCTAGTTTAACGAGGGGAAAAAAAAAAGAGATTAGAGGAACCTGGGAAGAGAACAGTACTCAAATGCAAGAGAAAGAGAAATTACTTTGTACCCATGCTTTTTTTTATTTATTTTTTTACTGTTGGTAAGTGTTTTCCTAAGGTTCACACTTGTCATTTTTAAACCAACTATATATATCCAAATCAGCCTCTGTCAATTCAGAGAATATAAAACTATGACTCCTTATGAAGATACACAAGGGTGAATTTTTGGGCAAGTAGATGAAAACTAACCGTAGGGTTCCAGTGAAAGAATGTGTGAATAATAAATGCTTAATATTGTGTTCTAAGCCTTGTAAAGTTGTTCTCTATAATTATCTTCTGGAAAGTAAAATTTTCCTGGAAAAAAGTCAAAAGATGTGAACTTGTTTGCTGCTTTGAAAAGGAATTAAGTTTATTGATTCTCTTGTTTCAAAGACTGATTGTTGCACTGGTATTGATTTGACATGGGGAAAATAAGTGTAAAGTTAAAGGACTATTCCAGGTTCAATACAAGTTAACCTCAGTTGAAAGCATTTGTGACTTAAAGTTGATTACCGCAAAGAAAAATTTTGACCCATCCCATGTTTAAAAAAAAAAAAAGAAAGAAAAGTTACAGTGAGGCACTGAAAGTGAATATGGCACATTTTTGGAAGGTTTAATGGCTGAAATGTGAAGCTTATAATTTTATAAAATTTACTTAATTTAATTCTTTGGTTAAAACTTGTGTATTATTGAGGTGTAAAATTGTTTTAATCGTAATTTTTAAGTTCCTTTTAGGATTTACTGTGTTACGTTGTCATGTCAACTAAGTAATATTGGATATAACATTACACAGAAAAAATTAGTTTGCGATTTCTCACAATACATTTTATCACAATAAAATCATGTTTGCCAGTTTGTTTTGTATGTTTTGTAATTTTCTCTCCCTCGTGTCTCATAGGCGTGGCCGGCATGCATGATCGCCATTTCCAAGGGAACATTGATTGTTCCCGGGGAATGCTGATCATGTCACTGTTTAGCGTGCAGCAACTCCTTTTCTTCTCTAATTCTCTCCCTTCTTAAGCCCTTCGTGTTCTCAGTATCTTTGCTAGATTGTTGTTTGGTGTGAAGTAACTAACCTTACTCTCTGTGCGTAGTTGGTCCTGTCTCGTGTATCTGTTGGTTGCCCGTGTGTCGGGTGTGTGGTTGCCTTCCAGTTTGCTGCGTATCAGCTGGGTTTAACGGAGGATACCACATTTTTGCCCGTGTGTCATCAGCTAGATCGCCCTACCCTGCTGGCCGTCGTTCTGCACCTCACTAAAGCTTCAATGGAGGATTCCACTTATCTGTTCCTGACTTTCACAATGCAAACACTCTTTCTACGAAAACACTCTTCACGGATTGCTCCGGGTGTGGTCACAGTGCGCACACATCTCTGTCATTTTTCCCCGCTGGGGATCCTTAACATCCATAATGACTACTCACATTTATTGTAAATTAATCCTTTGAACTGTTTGAACTCTGCATTTGGGTCTGTTTTGCTTGCTATTGCTCGTTACACATGTTAACACACACATTTTTTACTTCTGGTGGCTAAATATCTGTAACAATTATTGTTATAACTTTTAAAAATTGGCCTCACTTTGCCCAGATCTGTTGATGCTCATTGACATCATGGGCCTGCTCATGGGTCTGACTTTACTTTGCTTAAATTAGTTCACATTTAATATACAGTGTGCTGTTCAAAATTGTTCATAATGTTGACAAATGGGGGGTGGGGGCATGCACATCAACAGGATAAAGAACAAGAGCGACAAGTCAAAATACATTTTTGAATGAGTGGTTGCGAGCCAGCTCCTTTTATACCCGTAGGTCCCGGAGAGTGGCATGCAAATTCCACTCGACAATTCCCATTGGTCTTTTCTCAAAGATCAGAGGTGTTTAGGGCTCCCAAGGGTGACCACTTGTGTTACTACATCGACATAATTTTGAGTGAGTGAAAGATAGGGAACTGGCTCGCCGGTCACCGGACATGTCGTAGCCTGGTCCTCTGCCACTCCTCCGACCTCTGGCGTACGACAGTTTGCTCATCCCCTGGTGGACAGCAGCGAGTCCTCTGACCCCTGGTAGACGGAACGGCTCCTCCTCTTTCTCGGCAGATGATTGTGGTTCCTCCGACTCTCAGCGGCCAGGATCAACCCCTCTGTCCTCAGGCAGACAACCGCAGCTGCTCACCTGGCGGATGGCAGTGGCGAGGACTCCGCGACAGCACATCAATCATCCTTCCTGGGTTTCGGCACCAATGTATGGGGTAAGGTGGGCAAGGACGAAGCTTGAACCGGCTGAAAAGTTAACATAAGTTGTAATTTCATAAATGAACTACCGAGATTTTACCGAAAGTGCAGAGAGCTATTCTAAGTATATTATGTGTTTTTTGGTATTTTAGTTTTTCAATGTTCATGTAAGTTGATTCAAGTCATTATTGTTTACTCTGTAATTTGATCTCCTAACTGAGTAGTTGCCCCACACCCAGGCTACTGCTAAGGGAATAAAATGAGCAGAAAGGACAATGATCTTCATCTGTTAGGTCTAGAGCACACTGCCTTTCTTTTGATTTTTCTCTAAAAACAGAAGGAAACGGCATTGTTCAAAGGTTGTGTGTATCAGGGTCTAATCTAGAAGCAAATCAGAACTCTCAGTTCCATTTAGTTCCATTTCAGTTGATTTAAATAAGCTGTGGCTGTGGTCACAAATAGAGTTGTTACAAGTTCTTCACTTATTTTGTTTTTAGAAGACTATCTCTCTTTCTCTTGTTCTCCTGTCCTGCTTTTTCTTGGTCTCTCTTTCTGTTACTCTGGCACAGTAGGAACTCTGAAGGGACTGTAACCCCTGGAGCTGAGCTCTGTCTCAGAGATGGCTACAGAGCTGTAGAAATGCTGATATGGTTGCCAGGCCTGCAGGGTTCAGCTATAATTCTTCTTAAATCTAGCTACTGCTACATTCCAGCACATCATCTAAATGGTACTGGGCTTCTTATTTTATTTGGCCGGGAGTGAGTCCAGCAAGATGAAAGGCACAGCTGTGAAACACCAGGGAGATTTTAAAATGCAATATGCTGTCTTGATAGGGAAGATTTTAGAGAGGTCATGTTGACAATTTGCACAAATGTATTTTAAGTATGAAGTGGTCATCTTATGTAGGAGTGGGAGAGAGTTTGTTTGTATATTTTGCAGACATTTTTATGTCCTTGACAGCTGTGTTGAATGAAAATGGAAGGAATATGTAGCAAGTCCAGAAGTAATTATTGATGCAAACATCAAATAATGTATTCAACCGTTTAACACCACTCATGTTAACAGTATGAATTGTGTGTGCACAGCTAACATTGTTTACAAGATAAGAGCTGCCACATCCATTTCAGTTAATAAGGCTTGATGAAATAGAGTGCTCTCTTCCAGAATTTTTCAATTCTGTGGTGCACATTGTTAAATCAAGATGCAAACCAGTGTATTTCGTCCTCACAGATTTTATTTAAAGTTTCAAATTATTTTCACAAACGTGCTTAAATGTTCACTTTCTTGACCTACACTGATTGATTCTGTCATGGCAATAACACCAATAAATATATTAATTTTAGTGATAGTTATCAGCTATATTTTGAAAAGCATGTGATAAGATATGCTAGCTGGCCAACATAATTTATTGTGATTATTATGTGAACATAATAATGAGTGGGATTGGTTATCATATTTTTGGGGGGGTGGGTTATCACACTGGGTGAAAAAAAAATTATTGATTATAATGCATAACCTTCATACACACTATTTTTCCAACTTAATACCCTTAAAAACACACACACACATATATATATAACATAAAATCATGTATAATAATAATAATTATTATTATTATTATTATCATTAGGTCTATTACACAAGCCATTATCTTAGTGCTTGTTCCACTAGAGATGTTTAACAAATATTTGAAGTGTGCCAACCAACCCCGGTGTCCCCTACAGAGGCACTTTGAATCCTCAGTGAATCACTGAAAAGATGGTGAGATTATGGAAAATGAGAATGAGGCACAACCTGGGGTTATGTCGTAGTAATTTTACTGGGATGAATAATCCATAAAGTGTTAGCACAGTACTGCATACATTTATAGAAGTAATACCGATCCATTAAATATTAATAGCCATATTTAATGAGAATAAATCAACTTACACACTTTTGTTACACCTTGATAATTAATTGAATAAAACCAAAAAATATATTAGTTTATGCAGTTTGGAAACTGCAGAGTTTAAAAATGTGGAGAGCAGAACTGATGGCATTTCTGTTTGTGTGTTGTGAAAATATGCCATGTAAAGATTCTCACATTCTGTTTGTATTTGGCTATAGACTTTAGTATGCTGTCACCTTTGCAAATTAAAAATAAGAATGTCTTATTTTGAATGCTTTATAATTTTATATATTATCCCAAAAGAGGTCACATTTGCTATTATTTTATTACAAATCATGCAAAATGTGTTTAATAGATATAGATTTATTCACTTTGAATTAATTGTCATAATTCACAGCATCCTGCATCTGAATAAGCAAGTTGCTTTATAGTTCCTTTTAACTCACAATCACAATTAATCACAATTGCCATATGCAAATGGTAAAGCAGGTTGGAAAGATTTCAAGAGAGAGAGAGAGAGAGAGAGATAGAGATAGAGAGAAAGAGCAGGAAATGTCAATGTGAATGTTTACTCAAGTACATAAGTTCTTCCACTGGCAATATATGCACAATGTGTAGGCAGCAGAAAGCTGATTATTTGTGATTTCAAGACCTTTTTTTCTTTCTTTAGGAAAAAAAGGCAGGTTAGCTTTAACTTCAGTATAATGAGGAAAAAACAAAACAACACACCAAAAAAATAATAATAACACTACAGAAATAATAAAATCTGCAATAGCCAAAATGCAGTCAGTCATTCTCAAAATGGCAGACGTGTAACCTAACACTGTAATTTCAAAACCATAAGAGACTTTAGAGATTTTTTGACTTCATTCAAAATACTTTATTCAGAATTTAAATAGTTCAATTGCTCACAAAAATAATATATATATATAGAGTTCTTTTTTTTTTTTTACATTTTAGAATAATAGTAAAGTCATCAAAACCATGGAATATCTATGTTGGACACTTATTGACTGCTTTTCTTTATTATTTGGTCCAAGCCATCAATTTCAAAAACATTTTTATTATTATTATTAAATGTAAGTTTTATAATGAAATAAATTAATCTGGTGGCACAATTATATTTTAGTCTAAAAGCTAATTTCAAACATTTAAGCATATGCCTTCGGATCAAAGATCTTTAAGACCATGAGAAACATTTCAGTCAAGTGTTTCAAAAGTTTTGACCAGTAGTGTAGACTTTTTATATTATGTCCAATAACTTCAGTCTAGAATTGTACATTTTCCAAGTACATTTAGGCATCAAAACATGCATGTAGAAAAATGTAGGAAATTTGCCATTCAAAAATTTTTCTGATTTCCATAAACGTACATGCCTCCTCTAATTGTTTTTCCTTAATTTTTCATAGTGTTGCACCGCTCCGTCAAAGTGAACACCACTTACTCAATAACACATTCAATCTTCTGAGATTTGCGTTATGTTGTGTCGAACAGAACATGAAACAAGTAGGCAAGCATATCTTACTACAAGCTATGACTCACATTTTTCAGAGGTAACTGTCCATCAGCCTGTCGAGTCGTGATACTCCTGCTTCAGTGTTATTTTCCTACCCACTGGACCCCTGGAGTGATCAAAGGCTATTATTAAAATGCAAACTTATCAAAGTCAAACCTTCATCACTTAAATTAAATCATTTCAAGCTTGGCTGGCTTTCCTCTTCTCTGCCTCCCCTTCATTTTTAATTTCCATCCCTTGCCCATCCTCATTTCAGGAAGACGATCTGCCACTCATGCAAAATTGCTTCCATTTGCATAACTGATGCTTCATTTGGGCCGGGACTGGTTCTGTGGCGATGGCACTGCACAATGGTGAGGCAGTGACAGCAATAACAAGTGAATGAAACTCTCCCACCTCTCAATTTAGGGGTCAATCTTGCAGTCAAGGACAAGTGTTTCTTGGGTTGACATGTCCTTTCCTTCACCCTCTGACTGAGCAGATGTTCAGGCTTGTCTGCAATACTCTGATAGCACTGCCTCAAAGCAAATCATGAAAGGACTTATTCAATATACAAGACAGAACTTTTAAGAAAGGAAAAGAAGATGACACTGAATATTCTATTTGCTTCCATATGCTCTCTAAACTATTAATGTTTTTTACTCTTCATTTTCTTGTGTTGTTTATTTTATATTAAAATTTAAATTAAAATTAAAAATCTCGAGTAAATTCAGTGTTCAAAATGTATTAAGAATATCAAATCAGTGTCTTCCTACATTCCACCATATCTGTTTGTCAGATTTGTTATACATTTTAAAGAGAAATCATAAGCGACGTTAGCCATTGGAACCCATAAGAGTTGTAGCATTTGACAGGCCAGGCAGTCACAAAGAGGAGGCAGTCTGTGGAGGTGCTCCATAAATTGCGATGGTCTCTTGGAATGAGCAATTTTGCTACTGACATTTCTGTAGCCGACAGATTCAGCTGAATAGTTATTACAAAAAACAAAGCTGACAAGTTTGCTGTCGTTTTCTGGCTGCCGTGGCGCATTTTGAAGTGCATTAGAGAGATTTTCTCCCACAGCAAGATTTCTTCTTTTTTTTTTTTTTTTGAGTGTTCTCCTCTTGCGCTAACTCATTAACCACTCTCTTCTGCTAACCCCACTCTGCACTCAACAAACCTCTTCACAATAACCCAATCAAAATGATGAAAAAAAGTATTTTACATTCCACAAACATTTTAGGTTTAATTCTTCCTAAGTGAAGATTAAGCTATTAAAAGATTGTATCTACACAGCCTTTGAATAAAGTTTTTGAGACTAACTTCAAAATCACTTTCTGAATGGTTTTTCAGTTGTGATAGGAAAGAAAAGCAAGAAATACTTTCACATATCTATTTCAATTGTTCTATTCATATGCAAAACATGAAAGACCTGTAGATAGGTGAGCAATTAAATAGTTGTTTTTCAAGTAAAATTAAAAAGGCTTCATAGAGTTGATAAAAGTGGCTTGTTCTCATTCTCCTGTTAAAAGTTTTAAAGGAAATAATGTGCTAACACTACAGTGCAACTGGCCTATTACAAAGGCCCAAATCAATGAGTAAGTCTTTGATCAAGGTATAGTGATTTGCTCATGTTTCCATTACCATTATAATAAGATTTTCAGTGTGAATCTGATGCTATTTAATGATTTAAATGCTCTGAATGCATTTCCCCTGTCTTGCCTGTTTCAGTGACATTCTACTGTATTTCTTCTCATAGTTTACAAAGTATTTGTGTAAACATATAGATGTCCTCTACGATATACTTGTGGAATAATTCAGGAGACTGGTTGTCCTGATCTACAGTATGCTAAAAGTTATTGTGCTTTGATATAAAATTTTCTCTTTGTGTCAAAATCTGTAGGGAAATTGTATGACTAATCACATTCATTATTCTTTCATCCTCTCTCTCCCTCTCTACTTTAAAGTATCAGAGTTACAAGAGAAAAGGTATAAGAGCTGACATGAGTGGGAGTATGATGTTAGAAATTCGACTGACTCTTTTGAATGACTTAGCATATAATAGCTGTCAAGTACAGGGCAAAATAATGTCATAAACTTGGAAAATACAAGTGGGGTCTTTTGGGACCAACATTCATCTATTTTGTGCTCAAGATCTTAATTAGATGCTCCCTTTCTAGAATACTCATAGAATATATTTTGGAAGGTTGAAAAAAAAATAGCTTATGCTGTTTAATATTTTCTGCATATGGCAAATGGTCTGCACTTATATAGTGCCTTTTTAACATTAGTGGTATTCAAAGCGCTTTACACTGCATCTCATTCACCCATTCACACACACATTCACACACCAATGATGGCAGAGCTGCCATGCAAGTCGCTAGCCTGTCATTGGGATCAACTTGGGGTTCAATTCTACCACCTGAGCCACAGCCACCACAATAAGATAGGAAACAAAACATTCATAATGCTAGATTATCCTAGAATTTCATCCAATTATTTTTCCTCTGACTTTTCTAGAGAACCCATAATAATACATTCTTCTTTGGTTTCACAGAAATGTAACCATAGGGTAGAATACCTTGTTTAATCTGTCCAAACTTGCACAAAAAATGAAAGCAAAATATGTTAGTTTAGGCAACTGCTCATTAGCTTCTTATAATTTGCAATTATATCCTTATATTAATGCCATAATTTTTCTCATTAGCCTCCACATAATGTAATTAAAGCATACAGAAGCATGTGTTGCAATATTTGGTCATTTCCTTGAGCTGCCTGTAAATTGAAAGGACAGAGTTTAATTAAGATCATGCAAGTTTATATTTTTTTTTTACTTTTATTACCTCGGCTGGGTTTTAATCTTACAAAGCGGATAACAACACCAACAAAATAATTCAATTAGACATTAATAGCTTAACAGTTTTGTTCCATCTTTCATTACTAAAATAGATTAAGCACTTTTTCTTGGTGATCATTTTAAACACATTATTAGAGTCCTTGTTTGACTTTGGTGTATCTTTTTTTTTTTTAAGAGTTATTAACATTTTTAATTTTAAAATAATTTTGACTGAAATATTGTGGTTATAAAGTTGCAGTACTTACTTAAACTCTATTTTCCATGTAGCATTTTGTCTGAAACTCTCTTGTTGGATATGAGCCATCAAAGACACAAAATATCAAGACCTTGAGGGCTCTTCCTGTGACATATTAAGGACTATAGAATAATCCACTTGTCCTTGGGATAAAGTATTCTTAAGGAGACTCTGTAAATCGAATTAACCTCCCTCATGTAAAATGAAAATAGCTTCTATGTGATGAGGTGCTAAATAATACGGAAGGTTAGAGAAAATGATGAGAGCTTTTTTTTTTTTTCTTCCTACACCTGCTTGTTAGAAGGGAGTTCACTTCTCTTTAATGAAGACACGCAGATTAAGAATACTTACAGGGGCCAATTACCACTGACCAGGTTTGATAATTTACGTTTTTTTTATTACACTCTTAAGAAGTAGGCTCTGCATTTTATTGCCCAAACAGGTGAGCTTTTAACAGAGCAAGACATTTTAGAGGACAAAATTATTTATTATGATCAAGTTGTACTCCCAGGCGTCATGAAATGCTTTGTTTATTTCAAGACATAAAGAAATTATTAAAATAAAATAAATTATTAATTCCTAATTGGAAATCGCAGATAAAAGACTAAAGAACTTGTAGGTGGCAAAGAGCTGTCTCTGTGTGTATGCTGTCTGTGTGTATTTCCCAGCAGCCTCCCATCCTTTCAAGCAGAACAGTGTCAGCAGGCAGCCATTACAAGAGCCACTGTCAGTAGCATCCAACTCCAAAATAGCTCCTCGTGCAGCGTTTGCACGGTCGGTTTCAGTCTCTGGCAGAGCAGAGGGCTGGGTTGGGTACTGTAACTCACAAAGTAGACAGATGAGTTCTGCTCAGAGTGGGGCCCTCACTCCATCTGCCCCTGTTACAGAGCACAGGTGGAGAGGACATATCAGCTACCTTTGTGTTGCGAATTAATGAGCAGGGTCCAAGGAGTTTATGTGTGTGCGTTTTGAGGTGGTTGTTGAGTAATGCTGAAAAGCAGGTATTAAATATATCAGGCTGTAAGACTCTTGAGAAAGCTTGCATTAGCAGCATTTGATCTTTATGATCCAATGATGGTGGACAATTCACTTCTTTATCATTATACAAGACATTTAGCTGTTCACTAAAGTCAAGATGTGCTTTTTAAGTGTTCTGTGAAAAAGTCGGACTTTAGACTTGTTACCGTCTCTCGTTTATATAGTGGTGGACAGTAGTGCAACCCCATGTGATCGTATTTTAAGGAATGTTCTGGGTTCGATACAAGTTAAGCTCAATTGTCAGCATTTGTGACATAATGTTCATTAAAACCAAACAAAACAAAAGCAGATATCATGGTTACAGTGAGGCACTTAGATTGTAAGTGAATGGGGCCTATTTTTGGAGGGTTTAAAGTCTTATAATTTTATAAAAAACAATTACATTAATACTTATATTAAAACTAGTGTGTTATTTTAGCTGCAAAGTTGTTTAAATCTTTGTTTTTAACAAGGTTAATGTTTAACAGGCGTTTTAGGGTTAATGTTGTCATGGCAACAAAGTTGTAAATTTGCAAATGAATTTACACTGAAAAAGGTTAGTAAGTGATTTTATCACTCTAAAATCATGTTAAAATGCATATTGTTTACGTCTTGTAGCTTTACTTTTAAAAACGTTTACTGACTAGACCCCATTCACTTCCATTCTAATTAACTCAATGTAACCCAGATTTGTCCCTTTTTATTTGTTTTCGGAAAAAGAGGGACGAGTCAAATTTGTTGTGGTGATCAACATAATACCCCAATTGCTGTCGATTGAGCTTAACTTGTATTGAACCCTCTGAATATTCCTTTAAGTAATTTAGCCTAACCTACAAAAATGGATTGTCCCAGCTGTACGTTCAACTAACATCAGTGTTTGAAAACTACAATAGCTTGTGCTGGGTAAAAATATTGATTTTCAGATTAATCGCAATCTTCATTTGATCAGTTTTAATATTGATTCTAAAAATACCAAGATTGATTTTCAACTTTACTTTAAAGTTTACTTACATTGTGGATGTGTGGATTATTATGTATCTTAAATAGAAATTGAACTGTATAGATTGAGTCCTGTTGTTAATTATTAAAATGTATATTTTCATAATGTACAAAGTTAGAATTTAGTATGTTCCCTTTAACATTTACAATATACTGTATTTCTTTCATATGTAAGCAAAACGGACATTATAACTAAAATATACCCAAATGAATCAGAATTTAATCAAATTGAAATCAAATACAACTTAGGGCTTGTGAATCGTAATTTAATCAAATTGGATAATATGTGTCGATACCAAGCCCTAGCAGCAGGATAATGTCCCTGTCTTTCTCTCAAGGTGGTGTTCTTGTGGGTAGAGCACACACTCTCCTGCAAAGGGAAAATACTGTAGTACACATTTTGTCAAAAAATTTTGTTATGAGTTTTGAGTTATGTCCAAAATTTGGTGTCTTAGACTATTGATCTATCCTATGAATGCTCAGATTCAAAGAAAATGGGGTGTGAACATTGCAGTAACTACAAACTATTCAGATTTTGTGAAAGTGTACATACTGCATTTTACCTTTGTAGGGCAGTACAGTAAAAAACAAAGTTGTATGCATAAAATATACTGAGCCAGATTTTGAGAGACATTTACAGATGATACTGCCTCTTTGGCATTTATAAATCAGAATATGTTGCATTCATTAAACAGTAAAAGCACTGTAGGGTACCTAAATTGAATTGAGTATTTACGAAGAGCACTGATTTGCTGATCAATCTCCAAGTGATATAGATGAAATTCCTCCAGGAAAGTCAATGGAGTGAACCTATGTTTCATCGCTACATCTGCACTTTCTCTTTTGAGGGACTGTAAATTTGAAACAAAAACCCCTCTCCTTCCTCCAAAAAAAAAAAAAGATCTATATTTTATTCGGTTTCATTATTTCTGTGATGTGTGAAGTGTGTTGGTTGCTCGTAAAAAGTGCGCTTTGTGAATTATTCAGTGAGCTGTTTTGCATAGCAAAGGCTGGCAGAGAGGAGGGGGGCTATGAAATGGGGTGAATCTCGAGTCGTGGAATGACAGTGTGTTTCTACTCTCAGCTTCTCATCACGTTAATTACCGTATCTGGCTCTCGTCAGGGCCGCACTACCTCTCGAGTCACAGCCACACGAAGACGACTTGCTAGTGGGAAGAAAGGATATTTGTCTTAGTTTTTCAGGGAGGTATTGATGTGTTTAGTTACTAATTGCCATAGTGATCAATAAATAACTTTAAATATGGAGGGATTCAAATGTAAATCCTGGGGACTTGAGAACTTGATTTCCAGAATATCTATGAAGAATAATAGTAAATAATGAGCAGGACATATATGAATAAAATTTGTTTTAGATTTAGCATCTTCATTTAAATATAACACTTGTAGCTGTGTATGACTTATTGGACTCAGAGTTAATCTAAAGTCATTCAATACACCTCAACATGGACACTTCTGTTTTTTCTCTTAATTATTAATTTGATAATTTAATCATGTAATCAGAGGGAGGCATACATAAGCAGGATGGTTGCTGTTGGGTTTGTTCTTTATTTATTTCTGCAAGTTTACCTCCCCCCCCCCCTCACAAATAGTGTATTGTTGATGGGCTGGAATAATTACCGTAGGAACTGTTGGGGTTTGGTTTAACGACGCAGAATCTATGCTCCACAAATGGCACTCTACTGAGTAAGGGACTCAGTCAGGACTGAAAACAATCAATAATTTGTGGTTTCCATTTTGAATCTCAGTGTGAAGCTGCTTAGTCCTGCTCCACTGCACAATGCGTTAGCCGTTTGGTTCATCGCCGTTGTAGTCATCCTTCCTCTCTGACTATGAGACGTCACCACACACTCATTACTGAAGCAGAGTCATGGATTATCTCTATACAAGAGGAAAATAGAGTAGAGTTTCTCAACAACACATTGTTACACAGTCAAAAGGATAGTAATGGATGTTTTAAATATTTTAAATCTAAGAAAAACTCTTGATAATCCAAAGAAAAACATAGATTGTAATTAAACACAACATGAGTCTATTTTATAACTTGTCTACAATAGTATTTACAGAAATTTGAATTAGGGTTTGATAATTGATTTAGAAATATGGAAGTTTTGTCATCACCGTAATACAGCTACAGCAGGTTACACCGAAGTTTGCTCATAATGATCACATATGCTCAATATATTGGCACACCACTGGCATAAGTAGAGTATAGTGCTTCCAGAAAACCTTAATCTTCTGTCTTGATAATTCTAGCGATTTGCTAAACCTTTTGCCACTGAACTACCTTATTAAATGGCCTCTTTGAAGAATGACACACCACTCATGTTTTTTTTTTTTTTAGAACTCCTGTTTTGTATTCGTCACCTGTTTCTGGAATAAGGAGGGAGCTTGCAGGATCCATTGCTTGTGATTTCTGTTTTAGTCAAGTGCAATTTAAAGATAATAAGCTCTATTTAAAGATAATAAGCTCTTCCATTTGCAAGCCCTATCAGACAGCACAGATTGTACTGCGTTCTCTGTTTGCTCTTCGTTCACCTCAGCTACACTAACTAACTCAGAGCAGTTTTAAATTGCATTGTTTTTACATTATATTTTCTTTCTTTAAAATATCTTTCTTGAATAACTTTTGCATACTTCTTGATAAGAAACAACATTTTGTGTCTATTGTAAACCAAGTCACAGTTTTATCAGTTACATATTAATTAAACCAATAAGGCATAAGAGGCCACAATCTATTGTGAACAGTCATTGCTGAAGAGGTTTGTCAATATATAGCACAGCCTTGAGTGACACATTTCTTTTATACAATGGTTATAAAGTATTGCAAATTTTAAAGACATGTACATGAAAACGTTATTTTATTCAGCAAATTTATGAAATGCCTGGAAGATATGTAAACATATAAACTAGGGCTGTGTAAACAAATGTTTTCTGATGCATCGCAATTTACATTCTCGTAATTGATTCTTAAATCTGAAGATCAATCTATGTGCAATACCCGATAATGCAAGTAAATCACTTGCATATGCTTCCAAATGTTGCACTATTTGGCAAAAATGTCTGCGATAAGCCACTGGCTGTCAATTGTTCAGGTTTTACACAGCAGTTATTTAGTAGTATAGTGGCGAAGAAGTTCAGCAAAGAGATCCTTTTACTGCGCATTGAGAGTAAAAGTTTTTTTTTTTACTTGTTCTTTATAATTTGTCTCCAAAGACGAGATCCACACAATTCATTTGTCATTGAAAAATATTTTAATATTTTTTCAACAGTAAAATATACTGTATGTTTATGGTGAAAATATTTTCTTTAAACTTTTAAGATACTTTTCTGTTCATTACAGTCAGTTGTGGATCATAAACAAAAATAATTACATTCTAATCACATGGATTTAATTCTATACACCGCTAAGAATGCTTTCTGACAAGAATAGAGAGAATAATGCTTTTATTACTTTTACCAAGATGAAACAAGATACAGTTTTGGTGCCGGGAAAGTTGAAGCTGCATTTTCCCAGTGGCTTTCTGCTGGTTGTGTAAAGTTTGTGACAGTGCCTGATCTCATTCATTCTGCCTGTGTAACAGTGTGATGAAATGATGGCAAAATACAATAAACGGTAAAACTATATGTGCTCAAAACCAATGTGTTTATGAAAGTAGTAAAAAATGATAATAATATGACAACATATATTGCCAGCCTGTAATATAAAGCAGCATAATGTAGTATGTATCTCTAAATTAGCTGGAAGTGGCTTATACTGGAAGAAGGCAACATTTTTGTTTTAATGGAAAATGATGCACAAAATATCCCTACTCCCTTAAAGATATTAATTAAATAAGTGTCCTGAGATATCTCACTGGTCTCTGTGACAGCTGTAGACTTTGTAAACAGCAAAATAAAAAAATAAAAAAAATGCTGCTCTTTTGCTCGGTTTTGGTCTCAAAGTTATCTTTGGAGGGTGTGGTTTTGGAATGAGGGGCATGGCTAATTCAATGGCTCAGTCATGTGAAAGCTTCAGAGTGCTAAAATCACTTGCAGCAACTTTAACAGCATTAACTGAGAGATAATTGTTTTCATACGTAAACAAAATTTATATTATAACAGAAATATAATCAAATAAATCAGACTAAACTAAACAGTAACTAAACTTAATAGTTGTGTGTTTTGCTTTATAGCTGTTACTATATTGCATTTTTTAGCATGGCTGGAACGCTCTGTTGACCAATCAGCATCCAGGACTACAAATATCCATCTTATAAAAAGCAATATAGACTTTAAAAGTAGGATTTTAAAATTACCAGTTCACTATTACTATTACACAGTATTGTTGCTAATAAATATTCATTTCAACTTGCCAAACAGTAGCTATAAAAAAATAAAAATAATAAAAAAACTGTGTTGTATTTGTTGTTTTTTAATGCAATTAAATTAATTAAGTGAGAAATGTAATTAGCTGTCTTTGGTTTTTGCCCTATAACATTGTCAAAAACAGCATACGTGAAATGAATTGCCCTCCTTCATGAAGACTTCCTGCTAAGTTCCTGTCCTTCTCCTGAGCACGGAAAAAGTATTCCCAAATAAATCAAACTAAGGAAAGAATTACAAATGAGAAGTTTCTCATCTCAAGTCGAGCCATCTGTCTTCTTTTGTGTATAAAATGGAGCCCATGGGTTTGGACCAGCCCTATCATCTTTTCAATCAAATTCCCTGGCCCACTACTTCTAAGTGGCAACTGGCCCACATCTACACTTGGCGCTAGATGGAGATTCTCTGTGCTAAGAAGCTAAATCTGTTGCAGTGAACCATGCCTGATGTGTTAATGGCAGACCCTTTGCTCACTCAGAAATGCCACACTCCAATTGTCAACCCCAGCTGACTCTTCTTCTTCCGTGCATCTCTTTCACAGTAATTAGCTACAGTGTGCCTACTGATTGGGCCCCTTATTCTCTTTGTCTATTAGCTGTGTATGAAGAGGCATCTTTTCTCTCCCCAGGAGGCAGACAGGAAGTATAATGAAGATTGGGCTTATCACAAAACGCTAAATAAGGAACATTTTGCCTCTATCACAGCACAACAAAGAACACCTCATCTTCTCAAACTTGATTTCGAGGGTAATTTACAGACTAGATGATGTGGCTCACATATCCAAGATGTGTTTTTGTGGTTGTTCACAATCCAAAAATATCTGTTCATGACAAGGGTGTGATTTGCATTGTTAATAATGACCTTAAGTGAGGTTCTACAACACTGCTAATCGTCATTCTACAGGCAACATTATCTCGAAACAAAGCCAGAGCATAGTAGAAACAGTTGGTATTGCTCAACTTAAGGCGATGAGTAAAAAACACCTTTGATTAACCCCTTTTTTCGTCCTGGAAATTGTTATTTAGGTTAACTAATTTATTTTCATCACGGAGATGAACCCTTGTCGCATTCTCCTGTTTCTGTCTCCCAGCAATCATAAAGGCTTTTAAAAAAAATTAATGAAATGAAATAAATTGGCTTGTAATGCATGGGAGGCTGTAAAGCTAATGGAATTTGAGGAATGTCTGCGGGAATGAAGAATTGGGGTGGGGACTGATTGAGGTCTGTGTCCCGAGGGCCATAAATATGGCAGCGGTGACATGGAGAAGACAAAAAGGTGCCAAGATTGTCAGGTACACATTTATGCCTTCCTCGGGTCTTTCATTACAGGTAAAAATCTCAAAGCATCTACAGTAGAAACTGTAAGACAGGTAGAGTCCACACACAAACACAGTCATACTTTTATATACAGTATACACTGACTTAGCACTTTATTAGGAACACTATGGTTCTAATAAATTGCCCAACGTGGTCTTTTGCTGTTGAACACATCCGCCTCAAGGTTTGATGCATTCTGAAATGGTATTCTGCTCACTATAATTGTACAGGGGGGGTTAACTGAGTTACCGTAGCCTTTCTGTCAGCTCAAACCAGTCTGGCCATGTCCACTTACCTCGCTCATAAACATGGCATTTCCATCTGCAGAACCCGCTGCTCACTGGATGGTTTTTGTTTTTTGCACCATTCTGAGTATACTCTAGAGACTATTGTGTGTGAAAATCCCAGGATATCAACAGTTACAGAAATACTCAAACCAGCCCGGCTAACACCAACAATCACGCCAAGGTCAAAATATTGTTTTCCCCATTCTGATGGTTGATGTGAACATTAACTGAAGCTCCTGTCACTTATCGTCATGATTTTATGCATTGCACTGCTGCTACACAATTGGCTGATTAGATAATCACGTGAATAAGTAGGTGTACAGGTGTTCCTAATAAATTGCTTAGTGAGTGTACAAACAAAATGAATATACCGGTACCTGTTTCTTTGTGAAGTCTGGATTTCATTTATTTTCCTGACCCCATATTTCTATACTGCTTTTAAAGAGTTTTGTTATATTTGTTGTTATTACAATGTGCTATTTTAATCTGTCACTCTGAGTGAGTTAGAGAGATTGATCAGAGAAAAACCAAAGCTTTCCCAGCAGACTCCACACATTCTGAAAGCTCCTGAGGCATTATTGAACACAGAGAGAGAAGGATAAAGAGAAAATCGGTTTCCATTTATGGATGATGATAGTTCTATTAATGTTTCCTTTCAATTATCCTGGAAAGTTCCTACTTGGGAGTTCAGAAATCATAATTATGATGTGCCTTCAAGTTGTATTGGTCCGAATAAAATGGACGCATTAAAAATTCTATGTTTTTAATTTCTCAAAAAACAACAAAATAAAACACAGGAAGCCTTTTAGCACTAGTGCTACAAAACAAAACAAAATGAGAGAGCGAGAGAGAGAGAGAGAGAGAGAGAGAGAGAGAGAGAGAGAAAACCCGTCACAGACAGTAATGTGAAATGTAGTTTGGTCACGCAAGCCTTTCAGCTCATAAACTGGCTAAATGAGTAGAATTTTCTACACAAAATGGTCGCAAAAATAAATTATAAAATTAAATTCAAACTTATCATCAATACAGCTTAGCTTCCACCATGATGCTCTAATCAGGGCTCAAAGAAAATCCCAAATTTCTCACCAATAATTACAACTTTGTGGTGACTGTGCTCTTATCTCATAAATATGATCATTCCAACATGACTTGAAGGCACCATATTAAAGCCAATTGGCACAGTTGATAAGATGATTTTGTAAAAGTGAACAAAAATTAGAAGATTCAAATATTTCCACTGATCTTGCTTGATAAGTTAAAATAAGACTCTTGGAAGTGGACCTATACAGTCAATACACTGAGTTAATTCAGCCAGGAGAAAATATGATAAACTGAGAAGGCACGCTCTATATATACCCAGTTAGTCATTAGCAAATGGCTCAACATGTTTCACCCGCCATTGCACTGGGCAAAGTTGGAGTGGCAAGCTGTGAACAGTGCCCTTTTCCCACAATGCATCTCTACACAATAATTGTCAGACTGTTGTATTGAGTCTTTGCCTTGAGTAAATGCTTGTGTCCATGTGTGTGAGAACATCTGGCATTTGCCTGGCATTATTTCCATGGCCTGGGGCAAAAGTCTTTCAGAGTAAGTGAGTGAGTGAGAGAGAGAGAGGTAATTATTTTGTTTGAGCAGAGGGGATGGTAAGGACCGAAGAGTGCTTCAATTGATTGATGGGTGTTTCGTAGAGTAGTGGACCGGGCCATAATTATTCTTTGTGCTGGTTGTGATAAGGAAATTAATCAAACCATTATGTTGCTCCATTTTATCATCAGGTAGCAATAATTGAATAAACCAACTTCACCTCACGTCTTCAGAATGACTTTCCCCTCTACGTGTGCTATCTTTTGCACAGAAGATTGGAAATGTTTGCATTACATCTTAATAGGAGAAGCATTTTCCTTTTGTTTTTTTTTTTTGTTTTTTTATAAATGTCCTTTTTGTGGGGGCCTGGGTAGCTCAGCAAGTATTGACAATAACTCCCACCCCTGGAGTCACGAGTTTGAATCCAGTATGTGCTGAGTGACTCTAGCCAAGTGTCCTAAGCAACCAGATTGGCCCAGTTGCTAGGGAGCAGGGCTGGACTGGTCATCTGGCATACCTGGCATTTTCCCGGTGGGCCATCACACTTTGGGGCAGATCAGGGGCGGACTGGCAATCGGGAGAACCGAGCGGACCGTGGGGGTCAGCCGTAAAACATGCCAAATGGGCCGCGATAAGCTAAAATGAGCCACCATGTTATGCAGAACGGACCACAAAACGGTGCCGCTAGTCCAGCCCTGCTAGGGAGGGTACAGTCACTTGGGGTAACCTCCTCATGGTCGCGATTAGGGGTTCTCGCTTTCAATGGGGCACGTGGTAAATTGTGCATGGAGGGTAGCACGAGCCTCGAAATTTTGGCATGCACAATGAGCCATGTGATAAGATGCGCTGATTGACAGTCTCAGAAGTGGAGGCATCTGGGACTTGTCTTCCGACACCCTAATTGAGGTGAGTAGCCATGCCACCACGAGGACCTGCTAAGTAGTGGGAATTAGGTATTCCAATTTGGGGAGAAAAGGGGATAAAAAAAATAAATGATACCTTTTTGAATCATTCCATCTGTCCATCTGTCTGTTCATCCTCATATCTGCTATTTGTCAGCATCTTTTTCTGTGCAGCTCTAGCATCCAACTCTAATGCAAGCTACAGTATGCACAGTTTCACTCACGTTGGAAGAAATCCTGGAAGGCTAGTCTCTAAACTATTCACATGCACAGTGCGTTTGTAGCTTTCTGTTGTTATGTCGTTCTTGTGTGCCTCAAACCGAGCAGAACAAAATTGGTATTGATGGGAGGGCTGGAATAAGCTGTTAAATCAGTCTGATTGTTTTTAAATCCTTCATGTCCACTTGTATCATGCAGCGGAGCCTTCATGCAGAGTTGAAAATAGGGCAGCCAATTCTCGATTTGGCTCAGCTGTTTGCGGATTTTCTTCTTGCTGCCCACATCCCCTGCTTCACTTACTCACTTTTCATTTTCCTCTCATTTTAAAAGTGTCTCTACAAATCAATTACCTTCCCTGAATCATTTGGGACTTAGTGAGGACATTGTCTGTGGCCGATAATGAGGTCCGGTGCTGTGATTTTCTTACTCCATGATACCATGCAGGTTATTTTCTTAGTAGATGCAGCAGGCCTCATGTTGCAGAAATTTAGTCTGGTGTTATTGTCTTCCCATTTTATCATATAAGAAGCACCGGCTCAGCCTTACACTGAGTAGCCATGAAGTCGAAAAGTACAACATTGTTTTGTCTAGTGAACGTTGATGCTGGACGCAGACTACTAGTGATTTGATAGCCAGTGATATGTTCAGACACATTCCGGCGAAATTGGTTTTGACAGTGGATTCAGTTTTTGGATGTGTTCATTGGCCTATATTAACAGCCGAAGGCATGAATATACTAAAATAATTTTTCTATAGCACATACAAAGTTTTACATTTACATAAGTACATGTTTAACCTGCTGTGTTTGCTCAAACTGTCTGCTAATCTGTTTTAGTTTGACATTCACTTTGCTGATAGATACATCTACTTTAGGAGGGGTGCAGATCCTACAAACATCCCTCTGGAAAGCTTCAATTTGGAATTACTTTCACAAGGAGACAGGAAATGCTGCCCAGCCTATAGTACTGGCTCTTGCCATGCGTTTGCAGGGTGCCCACAGGATTATTCTGCACATCTGCTATTGTTAGGAGAGTGTGCATCATTCTAAAACCTCTATAATTAGCACTGTGTTGCTCTATTTCATTGTTCCTGATTTAAAAGCAATGTGATACTGCTGTTTACCTACTGTTAAAGATTTAAATGAAAGGAGGACACTGCATTAAAAGTATTATCTCATTAAAATCCTAGATTCACAATCTAAAATGTCCTTAACTTTTAACACTCAGGTCAATAATGAATCATGTAGAAGATCATTGAAATTTTGTCATTTTTTAAATAATTAAATTGATATGAATCTTCCTTATCTAAAGTCACATAGAAAGGCCAGTTTGCCCCCTTTTGGATCAGCATGGTCTTAATGACAAAAAATTGTTTAATTGATTTATTGCCTCAGCATACCTTATTATACCATAATTAGTATCAAATTCATGATGGAAATAGGCTACCTTTAACCCCAAATATTAGACTAACAATATCATCACTTTTCATTTTGATAGATGGAGTTTTGGAGTCAGTTAATCGTTATCCACGCTTGTGCAATCATGTCTCTCTCTCTCTCTCTCTCTCTCTCTCTCTCTCTCTCTCTCTCTCTCTCTCTCTCTCTCTCTCTCTTTAATCAGATTTTTGCCATCATCTTATTTTATGAAAGCGATTATAAGTTGTTTGACTGTGGATATGACAGGGACTACAGAATGGACTGGGGACTCACATATCAGATGTGTCCGCATTGGGAGGATGGTGTCTCATTTTATTGCGATATGGGTCTACGAGTTGTCCTCTCGTAGACCCATAGCTTAGAGATGACATGTAACTGTGAGGCTTTTAGTACCAGGGGTGAAGCCTAGCTCTGATTTTAGAGTTTATCCATTACTACAAGAGTGAAACATGCAAAGATAAAAGGACCATTTGGAGTCCATCTAAATCAAAACAATACAAAAAAGTTAGATTTTTACCTTCAAGTCCTATGACAAGTCCTCTTGTTGAGGGTTAATGGCGCTAATTAGTTTGAGTGTTAAAACGTAATTGTGGGTCATAAGTTAACTTGCATGAAACATACTTGTTCATATCTGGCTGCCATGGTAACTAGCAGCATCCTCAAATAACAATTCCCAGGATGATTCAGAGTGAGCTAAGAGTGGCCTTAGAATTTAAGAGCTATAATGGAAAGTGAAACACTAAGCAATTTGTTATCAGTACTCAACCAAACATTTGATTTAGAAATCATTCATTCAAATACAGAGTAGAGACAAGGCACAGTCACTGCTGCTTGCATGTGCGTGCATGCATGCGTGGGTGTGCATTGACACTAGTTTCATTATATATTCAGTATTTGTTTACTGTAGAAAAATTAGTTCATTACTCTCTATTTTGCTGACATCCTAAATTTAGACGAAGATTTTTTTATGTTATGTGTTTCTCTACAACAATGTTTCCCAAACTGGGGTGTGTGTACCCCTTGGGGTACGTGAAGTGAAAATAGGTGCACGCGAATAAAAGTATGAAATAAAATGAAATAACTCTGTCTTTTTCAGTTAAAAAAACTGCATCTACTAATGCATTGTGTGTCAGACAAGTATCTTTTTTCACCAGCCCAGCACACAACTAGGTGACGTATCTTAGTGACAGCAAGTAAAATTGATACTTCACTAATACTGATAAAATTTCTACAAGGGGTCTTCCTTGGGAGCCTTGCACACCTCTGAACTTGAGAAAAGCCCAATGAGAAATAGGCAGACAGAATTTTAATGTCCCGCCCCGGACATACGGGTACAAGGGGAAGCAGGCATGCGTCTGTCAGTCAGGTTTTTGCACTGAGGAGCTGAGAATAAGGTACGGCCGTTTACAGTGGTAGGTCTAGTGTCGTGGTAGAAGGGACACAATGTCTCGCTCCCTCCCTCAGGGAATGGAGGTTACAACAGTAACCGTGATGTTCCCCTTCTGTCACTCACTCAACGTTGTGTCGAATGAAGTGACACAAGGGGTTCCATTCAAAAGCGTTATGCACTAGACTGTGTTACTTGAACTTCTGACACAGGTGCGAGCAGGCTGCAAGAAGCAACTGTATCGGCTGCACATAACCTTCCCCAATGCCCCCAGAAAAAGGTGTCATATACAGACCTTAGGTTCCCAGAACCCCTGAGGGGGGAACAGGTGCTACATGACTAGCATGGGAGCAAGCCCGGCAGCCGTGGCCTTTTCTCTCTCTATGTCTCTCGCATAGAGTGTGAAGCGGCTGTGGTGGTCTTTCCCGATCCTATTCTTTCAGGGGGAAAAGACCCTGCGGAGTCCACATCCTACCCAGACTAGGGGAGGTGACATGTGGCAAATAAACCACATTGGTTGTGAAGCCGCACATGGGAGCGGCGCAGTGGTAGGTACTGCCTGATGAGGGAGGAGCTCTACAAACACGGCGACTGAAGAACATCCAGGAAGCAACGCTTAGTGGCTAACCTGGGAGAGAAAGCATACTGGATCAACTTGGTGCAGGGTGCAAGCGGAACACCCGGTCAGTTGTTCTGCATTACCGAGTGCTACCGGCTCGGACCTGACAAAACACAGACTGACTCAACCCTGAGATTGTAAAATCTTGCAAATGTATTGGGTGTTGCCCAGCCTGCTGCTCTGTAGATTTCTGATAGGGAGGTGCCGTTGGCCAGTGTCCACGAGGATGCCACACATCTCGTCGAGTGTGCTCGATCCCGCAAGGGTTTGGAAGAGTCTGGAAGACCAAAGAAATGGGGTCAACGACTCAGTGGACAGTCTCATTTTGGAGTTGGCATTCCCTTTCCACCATCCGCCGAAGCAGACAAAGAGATGCTCAGAACATCTAGAGCTCTGCGTGCAGTCCAAATAGATACGCAAAGCACATACCGGACACAGTAACGAGAAGGCTGCGTATACCTCCTCCAGAGGCAGCTTGCTTGCAGGTTCACAACCTGGTCCCTGAAGGGGGTCATAGGACCAATGGAACACATAACCTGTTCTCGGTCTCAGAACAATGTGAGTATGTGCTGGACCGAGCTCCAGGCAAGTGTCGCTGACAAAGAACGCTTGCAGGTCCCCAACCCTATTGATGGAAGCTAGTGCTATCAGTAGGGCTGTCTTCAAGGAGAGCGCCTTGAGCTTAACTGAGTTAAGCGGCTCGAAGGGGGGTCTCTGAGGGCCCGAGAGGCCCACTGAGAGATCCCAGGAGGGGAACAGGCTTGGAAGGGGAGGATTCAGCCTCCGGTGCCTCTAAGAGACCTGATAATCAAGTCGTGCTTACCCAAGGACTTGCCATCCACTGCGTTGTGGTGGGCCGCAGTAGCGGTTACATGCACCTTCAAGATGAAGGGGGACAGCCTCCCCTCCAGCTTCTCTTGCAGGAATGAGTGCACTGACCGAACTGCACCCCTCTGCGGATCTTCAGATCGGGAACAACACCAATTCATGAACAAGCGCCACTTCAGGACGTAAAGTTGCCTGGTGGAGGGAGCTCTGGCTTGGTTGATAGTGTCTACGACTGCAGGTGGTAGGTCACTCAGATCTTCCGCATCCCATATAGGGGCCAGACATGGAGGTTCCAGAGGTCTGGGCACGAATGCCAGAGGGTGCCCCATCCCTGAGAAAGAAGGTCCTTCCTCTGGGGAATTTGCCAGGGTGGTGCTGTCACAAGGAGCGTGATATCCGAGAACCAAGTCCGGGTGGGCCATTAAGGAGCCACCAAGGTGATTTGTTCCTCGTCCTCCCTGATCTTGCACAGCACCAGTGCAAGAAGGATCACTGGGGAAAATGCGTACTTGTGCAGCCCCCGGGGCCAGCTGTGTGCCAACGCGTCTGTCCCGAGAGGCTTCTGTCAGGGAGTACCAGAGCGGGCATTGAGTGTTGTCCTGGGAGGCAAAGAAATCTACCTGTGCCATGCTGAATCAGCCCCAAATCATCTGGACCACCTGGGGGTGGAGCCTCCACTCTCCGCTGGGTGAAACCTGCCGCAACAGCACGTCCTCCTCCGTGTTGCGGTTGCCAGGGATATGAGTGGCGCGCAGTGACCTGAGTCTGCTGCTGACTCCAAAGGAGGAGATTGTGACATGTGACGAGAGGAGCGGTGAACCATGCTGAGGATGCCATATGCCCCAGGATCCACTGGAATTGTTTTAGAGGAACCGCTGTGCCAGGCTCGAAGAGAGTGAGGCACCTGATCACTGACTGCATGTGCTCGTTGGTGAGGTGCGCTGTCATTGAGACTGAGTCTAACTCCATGCCGAGAAAAGAGATGTTCTGAACCGGGGCAAGCTTGCTCTTTTCCCAGTTGACCTGAAGCCCTAGGCGGCTGAGGTGTCTGAGCACATGGTCCCTGTTAGCACATAGTAACTCTGTGAGCCAGAATGAGCCAGTCGTCGAGGTAATTGAGTATGCTTGCCGTAGCGGGGCAAGGGCTGCCTCTGCGACCTTGGTGAAGATGCAAGGGGACATGGAAAGGCCGAAGGGGAGGACCTTGTACTGATACGCCTGGCCGTCGAATGTGATCCGTAGAAAGGGTCGGTGTCAAGGAAAGGTAGAGATGTGGAAGTACGTGCCCTTCAGGTCTATCGCACCGAACAAATCTAGCTGTTGTACGCATCAGACGCCATAGTGACAATCTTCAGTGCAGCGGTGATGACGTCATCCAATTCTGGGGGCTCTAGGGAGAATGCCGGTTGCCCACGAGCCAAGCTGCACTCATCCCGAGCTTGGACGGAAGTAAGCGAGCATGGTGGGGGGCAGGTGGTTCGTGGGGATTTACCCAGTGAAACTGAGCCCGTCGTCATCCCCATATAGCCTTCATTGCCAGCCGGGTCATCCTCAATCCCGTATGAAGAAGGAGCGATGAAGTGGCTTTCTCTCGTTCACGCTCTTTTGTGAGTGAAAACTCAAACTCTTTTAGAGAATACAAACTCTTATAAGAAGGGGAAAACAATCTTTCAGGCAGTGAAAGCTCTGTCGAAGCACCCAGGGGCGTGGACAGCACAGCGTGCAGAGAGAGAGAACGCCGCTGGAAACGCGCCATAAGATCCAACAGCAGTGCTTCTTGCCAACAGAGGTGAGTGGAACAGTGGTGAACTTCAGCTTGCTGTTGCACAACCGCTTGGCTCCAAAGAAAAAATCTGACTAACAGATGCACGCTCTCTCTTCCCCTTGTACCCATATGTCCGAGGGCGCAAATTCTGTCTGCCATTTTCTTATTGGCCTTTTTTCAAGTTCAGAGGTACGCGAGGCTCCCAAGGAAGACCCCTTGTGTCACTTCATTCGACACTACGTCGAGTGAGTGACAGAAGGGGAAACACATTTACATAGCAAAAACAAACACCACTGCTGCCACGAGAGCTCAAGAGAAAAAGAGAGAAGTGAAAAAAAATTTATCTGGATATGATAAAGATGTAAAAAAATAGCTACCATGTCAACGAGTAAGTGAATTCATATACTGTTGGTTGGCAACAAGAGCATACAGGCTTATTCATTTTAAAAGCATTTTTTTTTTACGATTAAAAACACCTTATATTCATTTAAATTAATAGCTTAATATATTTTTATATTATTAGAAATTAATATAGCCTACTATTGAATAATTGTGAGCACTTGGAATATGAGAAAATGGTATGCATTAGGGATATTGCAATTCAATTTTTCTATGTAACTTTGCCTGCTCTGGGCATCAATGAAACCGCTTCTCTCACCTAAATCTTGGTGTTACAACAGAATGCATTGGTTTGCACCGTGGATGCATGACATTACAAAAATAGCTTGTCCAAATTGAAAATTCCATCATTATTTAAAGTGATTATATCTCTTTAGAAGACTTGTAATCACAGTTATTTTTATAATATTAAGATATTTATTTTTGGAATAAAATAAACCTTCATGTTGAAGTCACTGCTCCATTCCATGATGCTAACAAACACAAAGGCTCACATCTCTTTCAGTGCAACAATAAATGTTCTTCAGCTAAGATCAAACAAATCTATCTCACCCTTTTATTAGCTTATACCGCTGTTAATTTTGAATAGTCTTATTTAGACTCTTAAAAGTCTGTGCTATCCACAGAAATGAATTACAAACACACAAGACCGCTTTTAAATTTAGCAAGCCCAAGCCAAAGCAAGTGTTTGTGTGCATCCACATGTTTGTGACAGATATAAACAGCACGTCATAAATCTGACCCCTGCGGAAAAGTTCACCCATAAATTGGAGCCGATCAGAGGAAAGTCATTCCAGGATGGGGAAATCGATTTTATTTAAAGCTCTCATCAGTGGCCTCTCCAGCTCACAGCCAGTAAGAAAGAGTCAAGGGGCTGGGTTAAACGGAGCCTGTTCAAAATTAAGTGAAAGCTTCTATTAGGTTGCAAGGCTGTAATACTTCTTTCTACAGAGTGTGTTATCATGCATTATTTATGGAGGTGTTGCTGTAAGCATTCTAACGTTTATTCTTTATACTCACCATTGGCCCGATGCTTCAGAAAGTAATTTGTTCAGTTTTTCCACCTTTGATTTATACAGAGCTTTACCTTGCTAGAGCTGTGGTTCTGACCTATGAACCATGCTTACTGTCAAGTAGGACATCAGATATTTCTTGGATCAACACCCTTGTCTGTTCATGGAACAACACTGCATCTTCTATCATCAGATTGTAAGCTTAGGTTAACTATTATTAATTAATAATAAGCGACTGAAAAAGATGTTGATTAATGGAGAAAAATAACCTTGGGAGAAACTAGACTCACTGTGGGGGCCAGTTCCCCTCTGGCTAACATCATGAATATAATGTAAATATTACTTATGTATAGTTAAACTCGTGGTTTAAAATGATTAATCTAAGTAAGTTTGACACAAGAACATAACATGTTTGCATGTCTACTGAAGTGTTTTCTACGCTGTATATACTGCGCGTTGCTCATACAGATAAAATTTCACTTACTGCCCGCTGGAGTAAACAGGTGGTACTACAAGCTTGCATTTCTCAGGAATCTTCCTTATTATGGTCCGGGGGCATGCGATTATTTGCGTACATTTTTTTTTTGCGCAATCGGCATTTATTCTTGGTAATAAACCATAAATAAATATGGTATAATAAATGCTTCTTCTCTATTGACCAATTTTGTTCGGATTTCGAGGTGAGAAACTCGAGGTGATTTCATGACCAATGACTTTGTCTGTGTGTTTATCGAGCCAAGTGTCAAGTTGTTTTATACTGTCATTCCTCTATATAGCTTATATACAGTGGGTATGGAAAGTATTCAGACCCCCTTAAATTTTTCACTCTTTGTTATATTGCAGCCATTTGCTAAAATCATTTAAGTTCATTTTTTTACCTCATTATTGTACACACAGCACCCCATATTGACAGAAAAACACAGAATTGTTGACATTTTTGCACATTTATTAAAAAATAAAAACTGAAATATCACATGGTCCTAAGTATTCAGACCCTTTGCTGTGACACTCATATATTTAACTCAGGTGCTGTCCATTTCTTCTGATCATCCTTGAGATGGTTCTACACCTTCAATTGAGTCCAGCTGTGTTTATACTGATTGGACTTGATTAAGAAAGCCACACACCTGTCTATATAAGACCTTACAGCTCACAGTGCATATCAGAGCAAATGAGAATCATGAGGTCAAAGGAACTGCCTGAAGAGCTCAGAGACAGAATTGTGGCAAGGCACAGATTTGGCCAAGGTTACAAAAAAAATTCTGCTGCCCTTAAGGTTCATAAGAGCACAGTCGCCTCCATAATCCTTAAATGGAAGACATTTGGGATGACCAGAACCCTTCCTAGAGCTGGCCGTCCGGCCATACTGAGCTATCGGGGGAGAAGAGCCTTGGTGAGAGAGGTAAAGAAGAACCCAAAGATCACTCTGGCTGAGCTCCAGAGATGCAGTCGGGAGATGGGAGAAAGTTGCAGTAAGTCAACCATCACAGACACATGAACTGGAATGGCAGAGGATACCCAAATCCAGATGTGAATAACTTGTTGCATCTTTCCCAAAAAGACTCATGGCTGTATTAGATCAAAAGGGTGCTTCTACTAAATACTGAACTAAGGGTCTGAATACTTAGGACCATGTGATATTTCAGTTTTTCTTTTTTAATAAATGTGCAAAAATGTCAACAATTCTGTGTTTTTCTGTCAATATGGGGTGCTGTGTGTACAATAATGAGGAAAAAAAATGAACTTAAATGATTTTAGCAAATGGCTGCAATATAACAAAGAGTGAAAAATTTAAGGGGGTCTGAATACTTTCCGTACCCACTGTACATTGGAACGAAATGTTATTACTCCAGGACCATGTTGCAACACAGAACAGTATGCAAGGCTATAAAACGTGCAATACACAACAGTGTGAGATGAGTGCAGGACAATAAATACACAGAACAGAACAATAGATACACAGGACAATAAATTCACAGAACATGAACTGTAGACTGTAAACTATTTTGTAGTGTAGCAGCAATAATTCTAGCATAATTATATGTATATGTATATTTAAATATAGCAAAAGTATAGCATAACTGAGTTCCATAATAATAAGTGACTGATGCAGCTTTGTAAATTTTTGAGTCATACTGGGTTAGGTGTTTGACTAGGCCAGGTGAGTATTGGGAGGCAGCAGGGTGTTGAGTAGTAAGACACCGTGGAAGACAACGCGGAGAACACAGCTTACCTGAAAGGGGAGACAATTGTGTGGAAATATGTCACATGGTCTTACAGAGTCTTGCCGGCAGTGTCGCATGTGGAGAAGTCCCCATTGTAGGTCCTACCCAGAGGGTATTCTTCTACAAACACGGCGACTGGTGGCAGAGGAGAACTCTGCCCAAGGAAGATGCAGGTTTACCAATGGGGAAACCGTCTCGTTGAAGTTACATCACACAGGGTTATAAAAAGGTAACCGGCGCATGTGGAGCACCTACCCAAGTTCAAGGCCTAATAGCACACATACTGGGTGGACATCGAATTTCTCCGTGAACTTGCCTGCCACAGGGCTAAAGAGGAATGACATCCAGGGTCCACAACCTCGTGAACATGGCTGGGGGGTAAAAAGTGCACGTCTCCCCCTCCAGGAGGGGAAAGGCGCTAAATGCAAGCGGTACACCCGGCCAGTTGTCCCACAAACATACCTGTTTGTACGTGACAACACACGGGACAAAACTGACTCACCTGGAGATTCTAGAACCTCGCAAAGGTATTGGGTGTTGCCCAGACCACTGCTCTGCAGATGTCTGCTAAAGAGTCTCCATTGGTCAGGGCCCAGGCGGCCGCCACACACCTGGTAGAGTGTGCTCGTAGCCCCAAGGGGGGTAGAAAGCCCTGGGCATAATAGGCCAAAGCTATGGCATCAATGACCCAGTGGGTGATCCTCTGTTTGGTGACAGTACTCCCGTTGTCCTCTGAAGTAGACAAAGAGTTGCTCAGAGCGTCTAAAGCTCTGCGTGCGCTCCAAATAGATGCGCAAAGCACACACCAGACACAGCAATGACAAGGCTGGGTCTGCCTCCACCTGGGGCAGTGCTTGCAGGTTCACCACCTGATCCTGAAATGGGGCCGTGGAAAACTTGGTCTCTGGACCACGTGAGAGTATTCTCCAGGCACGTGTCACTGACAGAGAATGCTTGCAGGTCCCCTACCCTCTTGATGGATGTGAGCGCAGTCAGGAGGGCAGTCTTCAAAGAGACCGCCTTTAACTCAACTGACTCCAGGGCCTCAAACGGGGCTCCCCGCAGGACCACGAAGAGATCCCATGAGGGAATGAGGCGCGGTCTGGAAGGATTCAACCTCCTCGTGCCTCTAAGGAACCTGATATTCTGGTTGTGCTTTCCGAGAGACTTACCATCAACTGCATCGTGGTGCGCCACTACACACAACCGCTCGGCTCCGAAGAAAAAATCTGAGTGAGTGGTTGCGAGTCAGCCCCTTTTATACCCGTATGTCCGAGGGAGTGGCATGCAAATTCCACTCGCCAATTCCCATTGGCCTTTTCTCAAAGATCAGAGGTGTTTGGGGCTCCCAAGTGCGACCCCTAGTGTCACTAAATCGACACAACGTTGAGTGAGTGAAAGATAGGGAACTTGTTTTAGCGCAGCGGTTGAGTAACAGGTAGAATTTTCACCCTAAAACTCCTTGGATTCACCAGTCTCAAACATGAGAAATAAAAAGAAATCATATAGGCCTATACACTGTAATGTTTTTGCCATTATAATGGATGCTACACCCCTAATGTAGCCCTAATTATTATTAAATGAAAACAAGTATGACAGACCAAAAAAGACAATTATGGAAATGTAACAACATTAGAGTGATGGATTTAGATTTTTTTTTTCTAGTGCAGCCTCTGAACACGATGCCATGCACAAACATCCCTAATAATTTTATCTCAGTACAAAAATGTGCACTTCCACATCCAAAAATCTCAAGGGACTGTGAAAGCAAACCAGATATAGGCAAATTCAGTGCAGTGCATATTATCTTTTTAATTTGCATGAACATCATAATAAAACTGATCAAAACAAAAGACTCTCAATATTTTACTATTATTGTATTCCCCATCCATCTTCTATAGCCACTTGTCCTATACAGGGTCACAGGTAGTGCTGGAGCCTATCCCAGCTGTCTCGGGTCAAAGTTAGGGAAACACCCTGGACAGGTGGCCAGCCAATCACAGGGCTAACTCACAGTCATATACATTCTTACTCAATCCTATGGGTAATTTAATGTTTCCACCTGCATGTTTTTGGACTGTGGGGGAAACCAGAAGGAAACCCATGGAAACTCCACTCAAAAAGGCCCTTGGTGAGCCAGGTCTTGAACCTGTAGACCTTCTTGCTGTGAGGTGACAGTGCTACCCACTGAGTCACCTACTATTTTGTTTTAATACAAACCAATCCATCAACAACACCTTAAAGCAATGACAAACACTTCAATGAAATGATGAGCGATGCACTTTAACTAATCTTGCCAGCAACACATTAGAATAAAATGAACTTTTAAAACGTACCAATGAAGTTCACTATGCATGTCTTCACTCAAGAGTGGTAACTTCAGAGAAACATGTCAGCTTGACATGCATATGATAAAAAATATTTAATTGGCTAAAGGACAAAGGCAAACATGCCCCTCAGGCTGTCATTGAATGCTTGTTGCACATGCGCATGACAATCTCCAGATCTCAGTTGATTAACACTAAGGACGACGGACGACGCATAGCAAATGAGAAAGATTTAATGGCTTTAATGCAAGAGACCTAAAAAATGATACAAATTGTACAAAGAACATCCACTGCTGTCATGCATAATGGACATCAATCAAAAATAAGAAGCAGAAAATATATTATTTCTTAAAAAAATATATATTTTTATGCCACACATTTTGCTCAACAGTGCCATATCTGGTGGGGCATAGCCCCACCTGCCCCTAAAGTTGAAATGCCACTGTCACTAACACATGTGATCTAACTCAGATGTGAATGTGAAGATGTTTGGGTCATTCATCAGTCCTCACACCAACATGTTTTCATTGATTCACCATCAGTAATCCTTTCCCTATTATGCCCAGCAGGACAGTGTATTTTCCATTCACATACTGACACATTGGAGGGTCATGTAGTGCTGAACTGCCGGAAGGTTGACATTAATAATGTGATTGTGCTTTGCCCTCTCTTATCCAGTGGTGGCAGAGGGCAGGCCTCCTCCTGCTGCTGAGAGAGAGAGAGGCAATCAGCATTTAATCTGCAAGACTGATTAACTTCTCATTACAATAAGGACACACATACACACACACACACATGCAGGCACTCAGACACACAAATTCATGCTCAATTGTATGGGGCACACACACACACACACACACATACACACATAATCTCACACTCTAGAGGAGCATCTGTAATTATAGCTTGGAGATCAAGCCAGGCCTACTCACTCTGCTATAGCAATCAGTTGTATTTTTGCATTTATTTTCAGAATTTTTGTAAGTAACACCACTGACCAGCAAAGAAAGGCTCAAGTGTCATGTCGCAATCTTTGCTGAATCACCTGGGTTTACCTTTCTGCTCGAGTACAGCTTTAATCAGGCACATTTCATTGTGAATAGTGGTCAAGAGTAGAGAGCATTCAGTTAAGGGTAGCAGCAGTTTTAGTTAAAAATAAATTAAGAAAAAAAGGAAAAACTAAACCATGAAATGATGAAAATGTCTGCCTGTCTATCTGTCCGCCTGTCTGCCTGTCTGTCTTTCTGTCTGTCTGTTTATTACCAGTTGTTTTATAATGAAATAATAAGTAAAGTGAAATGTTTATAGTAATGTATACCTCTTTTACAAGCAGTGTGTTAAAAGCTTGCACAGACAGATATGTTCAATTGTCATGTTAGGTGATTTTTTTTTTATTTTCATCATTACTGAATGGAATTACTGAATCATCAGACAACATGAAAATATATGGCAATGTTTAATAAGTAGGGCTGTCAATAGATTACATTTTTTAATCTAATTAATTACATGGTATGCCGATTAATTAATAGCATATGTAAATATTTGCTGAGAAAGCCCCTCATATAACAATAAAATACGTACAGTATATTATAAAATAATTCAGATTATTACAAGGCAAGGCAAGGCAAGTTTATTTATATAGCACATTTCATACACAATGGTAATTCAAAGTGCTTTACATAGAAGAGATTAAAATAAGAATAAAAAAAAAATAAGAATAATTGAAACAGTTTAGAATATAAAATAAAATAAAATACAGTACAAACAGTCGGACACACAGTGGCACAGTGCTCATTCAGTAAATGCACAGCTAAACAGATGTGTTTTGAGTCTGGATTTGAATGTGACTACTGTAGGAGCACATCTGATCTCTTCTGGAAGCTGGTTCCAGCTGCGGCTGGCATAATAGCTAAAAGCAGACTCTCCTTGCTTAGAGTGAACCCTTGGTATTTCTAGCTGATGTGATCCTAATGATCTGAGTGGTCTGTTGGGTTTATATTCAGTGAGCATATCTGCAATATATTGAGGTCCTAGCCCATTGAGTGATTTATATACCAGTAATAATACTTTAAAATTAATCTTAAATGTAACTGGGAGCCAGTGTAAAGACCTGAGGACTGGTGTGATATGTTCATATTTTCTGGTTCTGCTCAGAATCCTGGCAGCAGCGTTCTGTATGAGCTGCAACTGTCTGGTCTTTTTGGGAAGGCCAGTGAGGAGTCCATTACGATAATCCACCCTGCTGGTGATGAAAGCATGCACAAGTTTCTCTAGGTCTTGACTGGAAACAAAGCATCTAATTCTTGCAATATTTTTCAGATGATAGTATGCTGATTTAGTTATTGCTTTGACATGACTACTGAAACTAAGGTCTGACACTAGAGACACACCAAGATTCCTGACTTGATTTTTAGTTGTTTGACCCCTAGCGTCAAGATATGTATTCACCTTGAGAACTTCATCTTTGTTTCCAAATGCAATGACTTCAGTTTTGTCTTTGTTTAAGTGAAGAAAGTTTTGGCACAGCCAACTGTTTACTTCATCAATGCATTGGCACAGGGAGTCAATGGGGCTGTAATCGTTAGGTGATACAATATATATATATATTTTGCATATTACAATGCAATACATTATTGTGGCAGTCAAGTAAACATTGATAAGACAAAAATTAACTTTAGAATCCAATACATTGTTTATTTCCATATTATTGAACTTAATCCTGATATTGGCCTACAGTTCAAGGCAATCCATTTTGCAATTGAATTCGTCAATCTGTCCAAGGTAGTCCTATTATAAGGCCTTTTCTAAGGACGTGTCAATGTACACCTGCATCAGACTGACGCTTTTGGAGCCCATCACTTTGGTTGTGTCGTGTCATAAACATACAGTTTCTAGGTAACGTAATTACTTAAACTTAGAAAAACACAACTTAAGATCCCTGCTTTCGGATTTGCACTCCATCAAGCTGTGTTTGAGCGCAAGAACGCGTTCAACCACTTCAATGAGCCCAAACATTAGTGCCCTTTAAAATTGAACAATGAAACCATTGGCATATTTTATAATGCCTTTCAGTCTATTTCAGTTTCATTATTGAGTTATTACTATTCCCATCTGTCCAATATTACCAAGGGAAATGTGGATGGAAATTATGGGGGAATCTCACAATTAAATGAGAGATTAGAAATTACAGTATATTTTCTATTAAGAAAATAAAGCCTATTTTTAAGACCATTTAGTTCTGTTGCATTGTGACACTATTTCATTACCCAGTACCCAATTTTATAATTGTCTGGAGGTTGATTTTCACACTATAGTGCTTTTCCTGGACTTTCTATTGGCATCCCTTCAGAATGTCTCGGCAAAATGTTGACTAGATTTCCTGAATGATTTATTCTAAACAGTTATCGTGTTTCTCTGTCCTTCCAGGTTGGAGACAGCAGTTACACTAGCACCTAAAGAGGACAAGAATAAAGTGGAAACAAAAGACACAGTTGCAAAAACTCATGAGAAAAACACACACATCAAACACAGAGGACGCAAACGTCGCAGCCACCGCAGAGCTTGCAGGTCTGTATCTTCTGAAACCTCTGCCTCATACGTACATCTTCAAAAACATTTCAGCGCTTTGGAGCAAGCACTTCACAAAATATATCTAAACTGTTCTTGAATAGAAACAATTCAAAGGCCCTGTTTACACCCTTCACTAAATGTGTGCATTTAGTGAAGGGTGTAAACGGGGCCTTTTGGTGATTGGATCGCTACCCGTAGAGGTATAAATGCACCCAAGAAGCATTTTGATTGGATTGTGATAAAAAAAACCCTGACTGTAAAAGTGATGGAAAGCATTTGAATTATCCATCAGTGTTTTTTTAATTTTCTATAAGATGGAGAATTCTCAGTTACCACAGTCATATGTAATATGTAGGGTTTTCCATTTTGTTCTGGTAACTTTGATCGGATCTCTATCTGATCACAGCTGAGACGCATTTGACTGCAAGGAGTAAATGCAATCCAGCTAAAGAATATATACTAACCGGATATGAAAAGAATGTTAATGCAAGGTGTAAAGGGCCATTGTGTCTTTGACTGTAAAATAGCCTTTTTTCACCACCTTAGAACAAAGTGTTGTTGAAGGCATCGTACAACTGAACCATAGAACCTTTGCATAGATAAATCTATTCAAATGTGAATCTTATTTTAACTCCAGAGAAGATCAAACAAATGAAAATATGATGCACCGAATCCACTTCTAAGCTTCAGCCTCACTCTACAGGCATGAATAAGAAACTTTAAAGCGGCGCAGTCACAAACACTCTTATCTCTTTGCAACAGTGTAAACATTAAGGTATTGCCTGAAATGTTAACATGTGTGTCTTTTATGGGGTCCTCTTGCTTCATCTCTACCAAAATTCAAACTCCACTCTGTGAAAGAAATTGATTCAGCACTGGATTCGTAACAGCATAATTCCTCAGATACCTTCAAAGTGTATGTGATAACACTGTGGAAAAGCTGTGCATCAGTATGTAAAACAGGGAGGACTCCAGCTTGATTGTTATCTCAAACATGTTAATTTCTTGGTGACTTCATGCTGAGTTTTTCTGCCAGACAGAGGCACATACAAAGGCATCATCTAGTTTCAAACAGTGGCGATTTTATAGACAAACACAACTGTGGCGAAACAATAGCAGATTATGATTGTCAGATCAAGCTAAACCTCAGAAATTCACAAGCAGCTTTTATTCATTCAACTGAAGAATCCTAAATCATGTACTTAGACATAGGCATGTACATAGACATTAGTTTTGACATGCTTGCTTATTCAAATAAAAGAAAAATCTCATATATGATAAGGTATATTTTTGGTATCAATTTTAGTCTCAATAAAGTGACATTTTAAATATGGGGCTTCTGTCCTTTGGCTAAGAGCCAAAATTAAAATTATGTTATTAATACTGACCGCTCTTTTGCTGTTCAGGTTTGATATCAGTACTCCCTCAAAAGCCCTCTGCACGGTCTTTCCAATGCAAGACTTTCTGCAAGATTTTTCTCATGCAATAGAAAGTTAACCACTGGACAAACAACCTTAAGCATCTTGATTTCGTTTGTCATCTGGAAAAGTATCATGTTGCTTTTTGTCGAAGAAGCACGGTACGTACAGCAGTGCTGCCAGTGTAAACAGCTCTGAAGCCCTCGGTGAGATGTCCATTATCAATGTTGACAGCCTTTTAACTCTCCAACCTTGAGTATACTCCTGAGTGTGTCAACGCTGTCTACTCACAAGATGAGCCTCTCTGCGCTGTTCCTTCAGACAGCTGAAGTGATGGTGGCCATTAGGGGCGTGTTCGTCACCTTTGTGCCTTCAAGGTCAACCGAAATTGACGGAAAGCCTTTTAAAGCCGGAGCACAAAAACACACACTGAATAAACTTGCCAACACTCTGCTGTAAGTGATAGTTGTTGAATAGCATATGATGTGATATTGTATTTTAATGCCATCTACAGTTTGGGAACATACAACAGAACCATAACACCAGCATAAAGGTCCATTTATGAGTGTGAAAAAAGACCAGTTCAGTTTGAAATAAAGTGGGAAATTGTATTTCTGAAACCATAAATGAACCCGCATCTAATCACCTTTGAAATGAATACATTCACTGCATAGCTATACATTATCTAGCCAGCATAGATGAGGTTTTGGCAAAATTAGGAAAATAATCTACTTTTGCATAATCTTTCATTGTTTTACAGCAAAACTGGTGATTTTTTAAAGAAATCATAACATTTAATGAAAAATATAAATGTTATTCTTTGCACATTTATAGGATATATGATAAAAAATTACATTTAACTTTTTTTATGGTGGGGCAAGTGAAAATATTGTCAGGACAAATAAAAATCTGAACTACTAGCCTGGTTGCATTTCTCAAAAGCATCGTTAGCCAACTATGGTCGCAAGTTCCATAGTTACCAACATAGTTCAAAAATTTGGTGAAAATTTGAATCCGTAGTTCCAATGAACATTCACAAATAGCATCACAAAGTTATGTGGTTGGAACTACAGCTCTCCACCTGTGGTTTGAAGCAAAGTTAATTTATGATTTTCTGTGTGGACATCTTTTGACTTGGCAGAGGCTTCTATACCATGCATTCCATATATATTTAATATTCTGTCAAGATTTAGACCACATTTACAATCACATAAGAAAACTGCTTATTACATTCAGAAAGCGGCATTAAAATGTCACGTTAACAGGAATGCAGGCTTTGAAGGGATTAAAGGCTTTTAAGAGAGCACTTTAACTTACACAGCTTTTGTCTGAGAACACAGCTTATGTGTCCTTGTTAACGCATAAGTGGCTTTTTTTATAGGTTTTTGAAGGGTATCGGTGGAACCCCAAAGTATGATATAAAGGGAAACCCCACTATTGCAGCCAATGTATCTGACACATTTACATAGTATATGCAGCTTTTGTGTCTTCAGCAGCTGTTGCACATTAAACATCTTTATGGAGTACGTGTAAATTAGTTATTGTAATTCGATCTCCGCAGAAGTTATTACCCCACCCCCTGCGTAATGTCATTAATGACAGCTCTATATTGTTAAACCAGTGTTGTTCGAATGCTGGATGTGCATCATAGTTACTATAGTTGCAGGAAACTATCTTGACTAGCTTGTAAATTTATCCTATGATGCATCATACTATGATGGTTAAGCAATGAGATACGCAATTGTACAGGAAATGTACCCCTGATCGAGCCAGCATAAAAATATTTGACAGTTGAGCCCTGGCCAAAAGCAAGAATCATGCAGTACCGCCACTCCCTATAAGCAGACTGTGCAGTCTGCGTAGGGCACCAAATCCCTAGGGGGGCACCATCTTACCCTAGGAGGGCACACTCATATCATGCAACACCACCCCCCCACCAGAAACACCAGGCATCAATTTGGCCAGTGGTGGCCCTGTACATATATATGTATTGTAGTGTCGCATGATTGCTTGTCAGGATTAGTGACACTGGCAAATTGTTCTTAACTCTGCAAAAAACGGCCTTTCAGTAGATCTAAGATTAATTGCAAAATATATTGGACTATTGTAGTCTCAATGCTTGTGGGTAAGTACTTTTGCTGCGGGAGTGTAGTGTGATACAAAGGTTCCTAATCAAGTACAAATGGCACTTGCTTTGCCTTTAATCAGCTTCTAATGCATTTCAGACTTGCTAATGTGGTGCGGGCTAGATGAACTGCCTTCCTCTATCAGACCAAACAGCCTTTTCCTACCTCAGAGAGTAAGCGGCCCACTCCCCCCTAACCACATCCACATGGCTTGCCTGGAACACCGTCTGTGTTTTGATCCATCTAAATGGTCTCCTCTCAGTGTTTATTTTGAATCACTGACTGGCTGGGCTAAGCCAAAGACACGACAGTATGTAATTCATCGACTGTCAAAGACAGCATTCCCCTGTGTCTATGAAATATTGTTATCCTGCTGTATGTGCAACAAGAAGGAAAATAATATTGCTGCTTCCACTGTGTCTTTGATCTGTGCCAGTCATGTGTATTTGTCATGAATATCCATATACATTCTCCCAGATTTTATATTTGCAATTACTTGCTATCATATAAATGTAATTCTGACAGTATGTTTTTATGTGCCTTCTATACTGTATAAAGTGTTAATGTACAAACAGATGGCTCTATGTTGGCCTTCGTTTTAGTGTTTTATTCCTCATACCTTAAATTGTGGTCACTCTTATGAGACTAACTCATTCAACAGAGCTATTTAAGCTTAATACAGCGAGCTAAAATGAATGTCTTTGGAATATATATCAGAAAATCTGCCTTTGAAAGTATGATAGAGGTCAGCTCTTCCGTTTCATCGGCCTTATCAGTGTTTGAATGGTACAGATTGAGGGATTTTGAAGCGTCTAATGTTTTTTTTGGGATCAAAGGATTAAAAGTGATGGAAGGACATTACTTGATGTGGCTAAATAAGATAGCGACAGCGGGAATTGTATTTGCTCATTTCCACCTTTATGTAAGATAAATCGCCTTCGTTCAGAGAATTGAGATTTTAACCTCTTCAGTTAGTTTATAAAATATTTTTGCTGGCCTCTTTTCCAGGTATATTGGTGGTTTCACGCCCACTTTTGATTGGATCTGTTTGATGACAGTGAATCCCTGATAGAATGAGAATAGTGTGTCATTGCTGCAATCAAATAACAACAGTTGCACCCTGTGCTTTAGAAAACATAAAAAAATGTGTAATATGTTTGTGTATGTTTGTTCCTGTGTTCATCCTTTCTGTTCATATTTCCCTGTTGATGATGGCACTTGATTTGCTTGTCAGAGGAGTTTTCTCTCTAGCCAACTGTAGCTCACATTCAAGGCTCTCATTTGTAGATGCAGTGGGGTATCTCTCTGTTAAGCTTCAAATCCTTTCAAGCTTGCTCTCCCCTCAATGTCATTGCATTTTAAAGACACTTTTGAGGTGACACCTCAGTGCTTTTGAAATGGCACACATGTCCCGCTCAAACAGGACATCACGTCCATTCTGTCTGATGCTATTAATAGTAAATTTTTAAAAGCTGCCTGTCATCTACCTGTCTGAACATGTTGCTCTCTCTTTGCTCTCTCTCTCTCTCTCTCTCTCTCTCTCTCTCTCTCTCGCTCTTATTCTTATCGCTGCCCCTTATCTCCTTCATCTTCATCCCCTATTTTTTTTTGCCATTTCTGGTCTTCAGATCATGAATTTAGATGCTTCAGACTGACACATTGTTGGAATGGTGAACATGATTTTCCCTTTTGAAAACACCACCATCTGGTCACCTGCATATGTTGAGCATTTTAACCACGTTAACCCTGCAAGAAAGATAATGTTGGAGATCAACAGCTTTCTATGAAGCAAGATGTGGCCTAAAGCTTTCTTACTCTCTCAATTTCATCTCTCACTCACCATAGTAATACGCAAATTAAATTATACCAATTTAGGGAAGACCATATGGCTGCTTTTTACAATGCTAATTATATATCAACAGACTTATATTTCCTATATTTTGTTATTTAATGTCTGCAACCATCAAGTTAAATTCTGTGTACCTGGACAGTAAAAACTGATTCTGATTGTGGTACTATTGGTGGTACTGGTGCAACAATTTTTTCAGTTACAGTGGTTCAGTAGTTATGTCTTAAAGTTGAACTTGAGTCGTGTTTCATGCTCAGTGCCCTACTATTAGATAAATGTCTACCTTTTTTTTACATCCATTGCTTAAGAAAAGTCTATATTCTGTCAGGTTGTTATGTTAGAAATCAATCCGTGTCTTTCTAACTGAACCCTGACCTTTGTATAAAATGAATAACTCTTTTACTAATGTGGTCATTAATCACCTTCTTACTATTGAATAATTGTCATTGTATGAGGATTGAAAGAATCCATTGAAAGAAATTAGAATAATAGAAAGCGATTCTGACAAATGTATTCTGTTTCTCTTTTGTTTTGTTTTTTTAGCGTGTCTTTTGAAGCAGATCTTTCCCCTCGGCCAGTGTTTAAGGCAAAGAAGAAGAAGAAGAAGTCGGAGAGGAAGAGGAGGAAACAGAGGTCAGCCCAGAAAACAAATTATCTTTACATGACTGTTGTGTGAGGTTGATTATGTTTAATCGTCAACAATAATGAGAAAGACATGCAATACACACAAACAGACATAGATAGATAAATATATAGACAGACAGACAGACAGACAGACAGACAGACAGACAGACAGACAGACAGACAGACAGACAGATAGATAGATAGATAGATAGATAGATAGATAGATAGATAGATAGATAGATAGATAGATAGATCAGATGACTTCATCCATCGTTATGTCGTCCATCATTATGTAATGCTAAAACAATCATATTAGGATTCAGATTGCTGCAATCAGAGGTGGAAGTCATCCAAATATGGGCAGTAAGGATTGTTCACTCAAATTAAATATGGCCACCAAAAGATGGCGCCAAGTACATGACACAGGCTCAGTGAAGGCTCAGATGACACAGAATGGAACTGAATGAGATCTCGTTACTCATGCATGCATGGTTTGGAAAGAGAGCATACCTTTAGTCATTGTTTTATTTGTATGTGTAATTAGTTCTTTTGTACAAATGAAGTTCCCCGTCTGTCGCTCACTTCAACGTTGTGTTGAATAAGCGACACTAGTAAAAAAGACCAATGAGAAGTTGGCGGACAGAATTTGCATGTCCCGCCCCCAGACATGCAGGTATAAAGGCGGGGAAATGCATCTGTTTCATTCAGAAATTTTCTTCGGAGCCAATGGTCGTGTATGCAGCGAGCTGCGAGTCACACACCTGTTCCTCTTACCTCTGAGTGATTACTGCTGTTGGATCTACGGCGCACTTCAGCGGCTTTCTCCTTCTCTGCACGGCAGAGTAGTTTGGCCCTGGGCGCTTCGACAGCGCAAACTTAAAAGAGTTTATAAAAGAGTGATTTTCTCTAAAAGAGTATTTTCCTCTTAAAAGAGCAATACAAAGCGGCGTTGAACGTCCTTTTCAGGACGCATCTTTGTAAAGATGCCTTTCCGACCCTGTGTAGTTCCTGGATGCGGTAGAGTGTTCTCCGCTTCAGACGGCCACTTGCGCTGTCTTGTGTGTCTGGGCTGTGATCACACGAGGCAGCGTTTGTGGAAGGTTCATGTTCTCATTGCAAGAACATGACTATGGCAACGTTGCGGTCGCGGGTTTCCTTCAACCGAAGGAACGCCACTCCAGCCGCCCCCCACGTCCCTCCTTCTTCCACAGGATTGAGGACGACGCAGCTGGCGATGGAGGTGATCTGGCCCTGCATGCCATGGCCCTCCTGCAAGTCCACCAGGCCTTACAACTGGGCCTTACACAAACTCCCGTTCAAAATGCTCACGTAAAAACATATTTTAACTTGTGTCCGGCATCTAGATTGGTTCACAGCGGTAGACCTGAAGGACGCGTACTTCCACGTCTCAATACTGCCTCGACATTGACCCTTTATACGGTTCGCGTTCGACGGCCAGGCATATAAGTACAAGGTCCTCCCCTTCGGCATGTCCCTGTCCGCTCGCGTCTTTATGAAGGTTGCAGAGGTAGCCCTTGCCCCGCTCCAAGAAGCCGGCATTCACATACTCAACTACTTCGACGACTGGCTCATCCTGGCCCACTCCCGAGAGTTACTATGCACCCACAGGGACCAGGTGCTCAGGCACCTCAGCTGTTTAGGGCTTCAGGTCAAATGGAAAAATAGCAAGCTCGCTCCGGTTCAGAGCATCTCTTTTCTCTGCATGGAGTTAGACTCAGTCTCAATGTCAGTGCACCTCACCAACGAGCACACGCAGTCAGTGCTGAAATGCCTCGCCACCTTCAGGCCAGGCACAACGGTCCCTTTAAAACTTTTTCGGAAGCTCCTGGGGCATATGGCATCTGAAAAAATCTGATAGCTGACTCTTTCTCTCACTATCTCTTCCAGAGAATAAGAACCTTGGCTTCAGATTCAACTCCAATCCCAGTTTCTCCCTGTTCAGAGCTGAAATTCCATTAAACCACACAGTCAAACTCCTTCATCAAGCATCTCTGGACTCCATTCTTCAAGCCATCTCTACACAAACCCTCCAAACATACTGGAAAGCCTGGAAATGTTTTTAAAAAATGTCACGAAACCTAAAACTCTCCTTCACAGATTTCTTTCTATTTTCTGTCTCATCCTTCATCTCACATCTCAACCAATCCAAAAGTCTTTATGCTGGTACTATCAAGGGGTACCTGACCGGCATCCATTTTTTCCACAAAATAATTTTTGGCAAAAGCTCCTCTTCAATAAACCACCCACAGCTAATCAATGGTATCCAAAAAGCCCAACCCACCAGAATCGACACTAGACATTGATCTCTTAACCAGATTACTAACCACACTCTGTCGGGATGCATTTCAGAAAACACTTCCAAAACCCTTGATGCCATGTATATTCTCACTTTTTTCAGTCTCCTTCATTTCTCTGAATTCACCACCACAGCTAAATTCGATTCCAGAATTCACCCACTATCTCCGATTTGCACATCCTCGACAACGATACCATCAGATGCCATATTAAATAGAGCAAAACAGATCAAACCATAAGAGGGCATTCAATTTATATTTTCAACCTGCCAACCCCCATCTAGTCCTTTCAATCACTCGCCCACTACCTGCATTACAGAGTTTTCCAAGTCAAAGCCCCTCTCGACCCGCTCTTTGTGGATGAAAACAACCAGTCAGCATTGCGATTTTGGTTTCAAAAACACCTAAAATTAGTTGTTCTCAAATCTGGCATCCCAGAAAATGTATACTCAACCCATTCATTTTGCATCTGTGCCGCAACCACCGCAGCTCAAAAAGGTCTACCTGAACAGCAAATCCATTCATTTGGCCGATGGTCATCCAACGCGTACAATAGCTACATCCTTACCAACCATCTTTGCATAAAAAAAGCCCACAAAGCTACAAACAGTCTCGCCAATATATATGGAGGGCCCTCCCGTGCGAATGCTGTGTGAGGTAACTCATTTTTATTTGTATCATGGGCTCTCCTGTTGGTACCGCTTTGAAGACTCCCCCGTTTGAATGCAGTGAGGGCCCCTGTTTGATCGCACTCGTTGAGGAAACCTGTTCACAGCACGGCCCAAGACTTGCATCTGGAGGTGGCATAAGTTTGGGTCTGGGGTGGGGCGGGCCTGCCCGCCAATGCGACAGGGGCCTGCTCTCGCCACGGGCAGACCTACCTCCTCCAGGGACTGCGAGTCAACTCGTTTACACTATCTGCACTACAGGATTATATTAACTTGTGAACTACTGAATTATTATGTTTTATTTGTTTGGAGATGTTTTTGGACACACGGATAAATTATATTTGTAATGCTATATTTTTTGATTGCCTTGTTGAATAAAAAAAAACCTTTACTCAGTTAAACTACCTTATTTATACCCTAAGACATATAATGTCAAATCAGAAAAATAAGACAACAAGTTAATTTCTTTTTCTTTTTTTTTTGCAGCAGTTTCTTAGGCTGAGAGTCTCAGAATTGTATATCATATGTATATCATAGAAATGTATATCATAAAAAAAAATTATAACAAAAACCCTTTTTTTTTTGTTATAAGCCTTCAATTTTGGGTATGCCACTGAAAAAGAAAATCTTTAAAAACACACTCAGAGCTTAAAAGGTTAAAGCACTGTATTTTATGGTGTGTCTACAATTTATATCCAACAACAACTTTTCATTTTCATGAGTACATTAGTGAATGATATAAAATGTGTTAAGTGTCATAAAGAATCCAAGTGCATGATGAATGTAATGACAAGAGCCATTGAACAGAAGAACTGTTCTCAGCTCTCGTTACGCTTCAATGGGAATGCATTTGCATTTCTTTAATTTTAGACACTTGCTTTTTTTTTTGCTGGCGTTTGGGTTTCCCATGCTGGTAGATTCTATGATCCTATTCTGTTTAAAAACCTCTCCTATTTTCAAAACCTATGTCAAATGTACATATGTAGCTATTTATTTTCATGCATTATTATTTCTAACTGTAAGAAAAATAATTACATGAACAAAAAGGAGGGGGAAAAAGTACCATGAAAGTAATCCATACAACTTGTGTGCTATATTCTTTGTCTAAGTCTTTGAAACATATTCCAAGAAAATTTCAGAATTTTAATTTATGGGTGAACTATCCCTTTAATGGTTCTTCTCAAAGCAAAGTGCTGTATGTGTTTTCGCTAAACGTGGCTATGCTTGATCTTACAGGTCTCCCTCCTGCAGTCTTTCTCCTGTGAGGAAGAAAAAGAAAAAGAAGAGCTCAAAGAAAAGGAAGCAACATAGGTAGTGACTGATTTTCACTTCAGGTCATGTTTAGATGATTGTTTTGAATATGCTTTGTTGTGATGTGTTAGTTTTGTCTCTGTTACCTCTAAAATCAGCTCTTTTTTGCCTCCAGGTCTGCCTCAAGGAAGGGGAGGCACAGGTATATGATATATTTATATAATATATTGTTGTTTTGAATACTCTTTCCAAGGATATAGTGGCTTTCTAGTGTGCTACAATGCTTTTCACCCAGTAAAGATAATACAGTATCTACACATTATTGCTAATGATTTTATAATAAGTCCCAAAAGTGCTATTTATTGTATGTTGTTTATACCTCTCTTTAATTGAAACAAAATCAATAATTTTCTTGTTTTTTTTCCCCTTTACAGTGGCTCGAGTCCCAGGCGTAAAAGGAAGGAGGACAAAAAACATAAAAAGAGGTCAGTAATTTCAAAATGTGTTATAATAATTTAAAACACATTTACACTTCAGTTGAAAGTATTCAAGCACTGACAGTTTATGTAGTTATATTCAGGTACTGTACCTCTGTGATTTATCCTTTATTCTCAAAAGCGCAATGCATGCTACACCATAAAGCACCTACACAACCTCTCATGCACAAGAATCAAATTTTGTATATTAGATTACTTTGTATTGACAGCCACTCTGTGGTGCACCTCAGCTCCTTTCAGAGAGTGCTGTTTGGCTGCTTTTGCCGAGTGGTCTATCAGACTGAAGGAGGGCCGGTGTTTTGTAAGAGCAGCTCCTCACTGAAACAGGCAAACAGCCAGAGAGACAGAAACATAAACTAATTTCATGGAGCTAGACTGCTACACACACAGCCAGAAAAGAAAAGCCTTACTTGGCTTTTGATCTTCCAGAATGTGCAGTACTTATTTGAAAATTGCTCTGAATTCCTTGTCCTGTGTAACTGAATTGCAGTTAAAGGCTCATTCAGTAATTTGGGGTTCATTTAAAATGTTTTACACATTAACAAATGAATTGTGTTTTTGTGAAGAGTGATCTGAATGGTGTACACTCACATGTACTCATAATAGTTTTCTATAAAAAGTGTTTTTGTTATACATGGTGTGGGTAATTCACCATGTTGAAATGACATGGTCCACTGTGTTTCCCTAAACGTCGAAGAAGAAAATCCTTGCGCTCATTCGCTGCCGCCTATGTAGATACGCGTGTCTATGGTTAGCGCAGTGTTGTTTGGTGATGTGAAGAGTGAAAAGAACACAGTGGAACATACTTATTATCATGCTTTTGAAGTGGAGACAACAGGAGATTCAGTAGATGTACTGCCGAAGAAGCAAAAAAGGTCAGAAGCAAGAAGACAGAAAGACCAGCAAAGTCAAAAAACTAGAGTAAACATCGCTACAGCATACACAAGTTAGAAAGATTTGATGATGGATAAAAACCTAGTGTAGTGATGCCAATGTTGCTTTTTTTGTTTGTTGGACAGGTACGAAATTATTAATTGTTTAGACCATTATCTAAAATAGTATCAAAGGAATTTACAGAAAACACATACAAGTTTCCCTCAAACTTTTAAAAATGACATGTGTAGTCAACCTATGTTAGTAATGGACAGTTCTCAGCAGTGTTTACAAATGCAACTGGAAAGCAACATGTATTTTAATTTTATTTGTTATCACAGCTATAGTAAGCGGGGCCCATCTACCTACACCTCTATGAAACGGCATACTTCTTCATTCGTTTAATAGCTTGGCACAGCGACTGCTGTGGATTTCGAGAAAACCATGAAATTGGTTTGCTTGGAAACAAAACAAGTTCTTCAAATACAGTATTCATGGACATGATAAATTTTATCATCAAAAACAATTCTAATCTTTCCTTCATCTTGATATTCTGTATCGCTAGATAATTGAGGTTTATTTTATGCTAAACAATTCTCTAATAAAGATAATAACTCTCTTTAGAAATAACGTGAAACATAGAAGGTCTCCAAAGATTATTGATAGGGACAATAATAATCTGTCCTTAACTGTAGAAGTCTGTTTGCTTAAATTCTGACATTTGTTTTTAGGTAAAGCAATTATATTATAGTAGTAATAAATAACTTCTGAAATGACCTCAAAAAACTTTCCAGATGTAAATGATATTCCAGAACTGGCGGGGGCAGCAGAGACGATCATGCTGATCCACATCGATAGATGGCAGTACAGCATCTAACACCTGAAATGTTTCTCATGATCTAAACCTTTTGATCTGAAGGCATATGCTTAAATGTTTCATATTAGTTTGTAGAATAAAATATAATTGTGCCACCATATTCATTTATTTAATTACAAAACTAAAATTCTATAAAAAAAAAAAGTTTTTGAAACTGATGACTTGGACAGAATATTTAAGAAAAGAAACCACTAATTGCGCAGCATATAGATGGGAACTCCTTCAATACTGTTTAAAAAGCTGATATTACTGTTAATGATAATACTGTTATTTGGATTCTATCCATATAGGGAGTGGTGATGCTTATAAACTTTTATGCTTCATTTCCCTTAACATAATTTGAGTAAGTGTTATAACTGTTAATGCTCATAGAACACATTTTCAACCAGTTACTTCCATAAATAAAGTTAGTCAAATTTTTTTTTACCATATTTATGTTTTTTTTTTGTTCTTAACCAATGTTATTACAGAAAGAAAATGTCTACGTAATCTTTCAAAACTTGCTCCACTTCTGAAATGACATTACCTTTCAGTTGACATCACCTATGTAAAGTTAATGCAGTAATTTAAGGGCGGTTAATATTAATGTAATAAAGGTTACTGCGATAAAAGAAAATAATGACCAATACGTCAAGATGCTTTTGAGGGTGAACTTCACCTTCTGCTTCTACATCTTAAGGCCATTGCACACCGGACGAGAAACGCCACGCCGCATTGCGGCTTGGACACAGCACATGTATCAAACACAGGGCACGTCGTTGCGGTGCAGACAGTACACACTACCATGGATGTTCCCTTCTTAAAAAATGAAGAATGCTAATGTAAATAATCTATGTCCTTTGATAATGATTTGGGCTGAATTTAATGGAAAATAAGCAAGTTGCGCTCCGTGGTGCAGCAGAAATTTGAGCAGCCTCCGGAGTCGTAGCTAGGCGCTACTGACAGACGCCGAGTGGTAGTGTCGGTGTGCGTGCCTTCATTGAACAACTGTTTCAAATTTTAGAACGTTTCGTTCGAGAGACACATCCGGTATGCAACCCCCTTAAGACACCAACTTGGTTCCCAGCAGGAGAAAAGGCTTAAATAAATAAAAGATCTAATTCCTGAGACAACATTTTCACCCTCTCCACAATCAACTGTAAATTTGCATTAATGTCTGTGTGACAAGGTGGAGGGCGGGGCCGGGTTGTGATTTTACATACCCGGCCCCTTCTCAGGCTAATCTAGCCTCCGAGAGGGATAAAGGCCAACTGCGGATGGTGGTGCGACAGAGAGGGAGCGGGCAGCTGTCCATCCTATGTATGTGTTTGTGTCTATTGGTTTTAATTTTTTATTAAAAATATAATTTATATTGTCAAGCCAGTTCTCGCCTCCTCCTTTCCAATAATCGCTTTATACTGATAAGGGGCCTGCTGATCTGGAAGGCCCATTTGCCATCCAATCAATTCCCAATGAATAAAGTCCCATCCTATATATTTTATTTAATTGAATGTTGTAAAATGGGTTGTGTAAAATTCATGTTGACTACCTTGCACAATAAATTGATCTCTATGAGAATGTACAGATAAAAAAATCTGCTGTATAAAGTGTATTAATTAAACTCAGTCCATTATACATGTTCTACTGTTTGTTTAGCTTGTTGGGCAACTGAATTCAATTTTGAACTTTAATTGAAATCGCTCAGCAATCTCATGTGAATCTGTACTCTGTGACTAAACTGTCTCAATTTCAGACTCAATTAACACAATTTATCATGTGCCACATTAAATTATAACACTTCAGAGACACTCACATAAAAAGCTCTGACTCTTGTGGGGGTGTTATGTCATGTTTTTAATTGTCTTATGGCGCCATAATTACTCTCCCTAATCCTTCTTCATCTCTCTGTCACTTCCATTATAATATACAGTAAGTTAAGAGAAGATACAGTATGTGTAATATTAATACTAAGCCTTGTGCTGCTGTCTGAGTGCACAAAAGCAGAAAAAGAGGTTGAGAAAACGCTTTTCTTGAATGTCTATTGCTTACCTTTCAGGTCAAGGAGCCACTCTCATCGTAAACATCGGCACCGGAAAGCAGAAATTAGGAGTTCCTCCTGCATGGAAAACAGGTATAGGTGTAACCCTATGACTGAATAATTGGGAGAAGACCAGTGTAACTCAATCTCTGTGTCCGAAACCAAAGGCATTTGCCTTGCTAGCAGTGACTTAACAGGCAGTGTTTTTTATGAGGGTATCTCCGAAAGAGGGCCTTTCAGGGCCTTATAAAATGACATCTAATAATCAAGTAGTTTAAAATTCTGATTCAGATTATGATATTCAAATATTTAATGTAGTCATGTTTCTCACTAGAAATAATGTTTCTCAGTAGAAAAGAACTGGATATCTATAATTTAGTTTACTTTTTCAACTGCTCTGTGAGAAGCATTTTTTTTTAACAAACAATCGATTTAAGTTTACAAATTTGTTTTTCCCCACAGGGCAATTCAAATTAGCACTACAGAGGTGTTAGTACACAGAAGAAAGCTTGCTCATCACTTATTCAAATAAGCCTTGCTTCTCACTAAAACAAATTTCAACACATTCACTTTTTTAAGATATGTTTTAAGATTCAACATTTGTTGGGTTGTTCCAACAAATGGATATGAAGATATCCAGCTTTCAAATGGATTCATTTTTTTAATTAGATTTTGAATTCCTGCTTCAAAGTGATGCCGTTTTGCCGAAAATGTTTTGGGTCAGGGGTATTCTGGCTTCATGCTGGCCAGTCAGGTTTTTATCTTATCTGCATTGAGCGCCTGGTGCTGCTGTGGCGATGACTGATAAAGGTAGAGGTGACACAGAAGAAACTCTTTTATCTACCTCTCACAGCTGATGCCCAACATTTGGTGTGCAGATCAATGAAAACTGGAAGGGGAATGAAATTTGAGACCTCACCCCCATGGACAGTAGCGCCTCTTTGGAGTGGGTTGTGGGGTGAAGGGGTTGAGGTAGAGATGGAACACTGTAGGCAGGAGTGACAGGGAAAGATGAAATTATGTTTCAGGTTTAAATCTTTTATCTTTGAAAGTAGGTGTAAGTGAAGACTCCCTGTAATGCATAAAAATGTTAAAGGGATAGTTCACTTAAAACAAAAAATTCTCTCATAATTTACTCACCCTCATGTTAAGTAGGCATTTCTTTATGCACAAATACTCCTCCTTTCTGTGATTAATTCGAATTATAGATTGAGCTTCATTCACAAAAACTGACTGTTGCAATTTATTTTGCACTATTACCACCAGATGAAAGCAGACGGCACTGAAAATTGTGGTGATGAAAATATAGCAGAAAAGATTAAGTACTTTTTGCATTGAATAAATATAATAAATATTGAATACATATAAAGGAAATGCTATATTTAAACTCAATATAAACATGTAAAAACTAATACTCTAGCTTATAAGTAAATAATATTTATGATTGTTTGTCATCTTTACAATGAGTCATCATGTAATGTATGAATTCTAAAGGAGAAACCCATGTCATATTTACTTGCTAATTTGAGTAAATTTCACAAGTAAATAAAATAAGTACATTTTACTTAACTTTTCGAAACTGTTTTTTCCAGCATGCACTGGGCTTGAATAATTAACGAGCTTGCTTAGTGTCATTGTTTGCAAGTTTACACCATTTTACTGTTGATTTTGTTGTTACGTTTGATACCTTTTTGTTTTGTGAAGTCTTAAATTTATTTTCTACTCAGAATTACCTGTTCATGATAAAAAATAAATAATAATAATTATCTGTTGACTGTTACCGTCATCGTGTTTTATGCACCTAGCGCTGAGGTCTGTGTGCTCAGCTCTGCTCTGGATCTTGTTTCTATCTCCTGTAGCAAAGCTATGTTACTTGTTACATACTATGACAACATATTTTGCATTAAGCTTCCTCATGTGGCACATAATTAAGTATATTAAAATTGTCTCGGTTACTGATGTAACCTCCGTTGCCTGATGGAGGGATCGAGACATTGTGTTGATGAGTTGACACTAGGGGTCACCCTTGGGAGCTCAGACATCTCTGATCTTTGAGAAAATGCCAATGAGAATTGGCGTGTGGGATTTGCATGCCACTTCTCTGGACATACGTGTATAAAATGTCGCTTGAAAACACACACTCAGGTTTTGCACTGAGCCGAGCCAAAGACCCGGCCATTTCAGCGGTTGGTTCCGTGTTGTGGCAAGAGGGACAAAACGTCTCGTTCCCTCTATCAGGTAACAGAGGTTACATCAGTAACCGAGACGTTCCCTATCTGTCACTCACTCGAAGTTGTGTCGATGAGTTAACACTAGGGGTCCAAAAGGAAAATGCCACAAGAGCTGAATCTGGTTACGCAGACTGGCAGTGCGAGACGAGAAGGGGGAGGGACTTCTAAGTGGAATACAACACACAGTCTTACCAGATCGGAGTGGAAGCATGTCGTGCAGAGTGGCACCGAGGTAGATCCAACCCAAGAAGGGGAGGGGTTACTACAAACACGGTGACCAAGGACAGAGGGCCCTCTGCCTAAGGAAGACGCAATTTACCAGTGGGGAAACCATTTTGTGGAATATACATCACACAGGTTTACCTAAGGAGACAACCAGCACATGTGGAGGACTTACCTCAGTACGGGGGCCTAAGTGATGCACATACTGGAGCGGGGGCCAGCCTCTCTGAAGACTCGTCCAGGGTTCACACTTTTTTGCGAACGCAGCACACGTCTTCACCTCAAGGGAGGGAAAGGTGCTATGCACAAGCAGTACACCCAGCCAGCTGACCCGAACTTACCTGTTTATGTCACTTGATAACACACGTGATGAAACTGGCTCAACCCTGAAGTTATAAAACCTTGAAAAGGTATTAGGTGTTGCCCAGCCCGCAGCTCTACTGATGTCTGCTAGAGAGGTGCCACAGGACAACATCCCAAGAAGCCGCAACACCCCTGATAGTGTGGGCTCACAGGCCAGCAGGGGGCGGCACATGCTGGGCATGGTATGCCATGGTGATGGCATCGATAACCCAGTGAGCGATCCTCTGTTTGGAGACAGCGCTTCCTTTCCGCTGTCCACCGAAGCAGACAAAGAGCTGCTCGGACCTTCTAAAGCTCTCTGTGCGATCCAAGTAGATGTGAAGAGCACGAACCGGCACATTAACACTAAGGCTGGGTCTGCCTACTCCTGGGGCAGCGCTTGCAGGTTTACCACATGATCCCTGAGAGGGGTCGTGGGAACCTTGGGCACACAGCCCGGTTGGGGTCTCAGGATGACGTGAGAGTAAACCGGACCGAATTCCAGGCACGGTTCACTGACAGTGAACGCCTGCAGGTCCCCTACCCTCTTGATGGAGGTGAGCGCCGTCAGGAGGGCGGTCTTTAAGGAGAGCACCTTTAACTGACTTAAGGGGCTCGAAGGGAGATCCCCGAAGGCCCTGAAGGACCACGGAGAGGTCCCACGAGGCAGCTAGGCATGACCTGGGGTGGGGTGGGGGGGGTTTAACCCCCTAGCACCTCTCTATGATCAAGTCATGCTTCCCCAAATATCATCGCGGAACTCGCTGGGCAAACAAGCGTGCTGGGGAATGGGAGATCCGTGGGGGATTTCCTTGCAGAGAAGCTCCCATTGAAGTCCCCAAATCGCCCCCAGTGCTAACCGACCCTGCCTCATACCTGTGAATAGGAGGACCGAGTCAGGGAGCCGCTGGAGTGTAACCACAACGTTTCCAAAACGTTGAGGCAGCGATAGTTGTCGTGGGAAGTGGAGTGTAATGATTGCAACCTGGAAAACACACACAAACGAAGAGGCGTCTTGAAAAAGACACTTTCGTTTGCACCAGTCTTTTACAGGAAAATCTACTCTTTTATTTGTGTATATATATATATATATATATATATATATATATATATATATATATATATATATATATATATATGTGTGTGTGTGTATATATATATAAGAAACTCTGCTCAGCTGTCGAAGCACCTAGGGGTGTTTACTCAGCACAACCATTGTGTGTGAGGGGGAGAACCGCTGTAATGCGCCGTAGATCCAACAGCCTTTCAGAAAGAGAGATGAATGGAACAGCAGGAGGAATTCAACTCTGTGAATATGTCCGCTCGGCTCCTAAGAAGAAATATGACTGTGTGTTTGCAAGTGACACTCCTTTTATACCCGTATGTCTGGGGTAGTGACTTGCAAATCCCACATGCCCATTCTCATTGGCCTTTTCTCAAAGATCAGAGATGTCTGGGCTCCCAACCGTGACCCCTAGTATCAACTCATTGACACAACATCGCGTGAGTGACAGCGATGTCAAATAAAAAAGTATGTACACTTTTAAAAGCATGGCTTAATTCAGTGCTTCATTGCTTTAGTAAAATGTACAAACAAAAAGCTAGAAAATTTACTTGAAACCAGTTTTTCAAAGTAAAATCTACTAGAGAATTTCTAATTAAAGCCACCAAGAATTGTGTGTAGCCTTTACTGGAAAATATGTTCTGTTAAATTTATTTGCAATTTCTGCGGGGAAATTATTTCCTAGGTTTTTTTTTTTTTAACTAAACCTCACTCCAGTTGTTTTTCAGAGTAAAATGTCCATCCATCCATCCATCCATCTTCAACCGCTTATCCGAAGTCGGGTCACGGGGGCAGCTACTCCAGCAGGGGGCCCCAAACTTCCCTATCCCGAGCCACATTTACCAGCTCTGACTGGGGGACCCCGAGGCGTTCCCAGGCCAGTGTGGAGAGGTAATCTCTCCACCTAGTCCTGGGTCTTCCCCGAAGCCTCCTCCCAGCTGGACGTGCCTGAAACACCTCCCTAGGGAGGCGGCCAGTGGGCATCCTTACCAGATGCCCAAACCACCTCAACTGACTCCTTTCGACGCAAAGGAGCAGCGGCTCTACTCCGAGCTCCTCACGGATGACTGAGCTCCTCACCCTATCTCTAAGGGAGAAGCCCGCCACCCTTCTGAGGAAGCCCATTTCGGCCGCTTGTACTCGCGACCTAGTTCTTTCGGTCATGACCCAACCTTCATGACCATAGGTGAGGGTAGGAACAAAAATTGACCGGTAGATCGAGAGCTTTGCCTTTCGGCTCAGCTCTCTTTTCGTGATAATGGTGCAATAGAGCAAATGCAATATTCGTGACTTTGGCTCGAAGTCGAGTTCATTCCATGTGGGGGTTGGTCTCCGCCAAGGCTGCGCTTTGTCACCAATCCTGTATGTGATATTCATGGACAGGATATCTAGGCGTAGTCGGGGTGGGGAAGGTGTGCGTTTCGGTGGGCTGGGGATCTCATCGCTGCTTTTTGCAGATGATGTTGTCTTCATGTCATCATCGGTCCGTGACCTTCAGCTCTCACTGGATCGCTTGGCAGTCGAGTGTGAAGCAGCTGGGATGAGGATTAGCACCTCTAAATCTGAGGCCATGGTTCTCAGCAGGAAACCGATGGAGTGCGTACTCCAGGTAGGGAATGAGGTTTTGCCCCAAGTGAAGGAGTTCAAGTACCTCGGGGTCTTGTTCACGAGTGAGGGGACAATGGAGCGGGAGGTTGGCCGGAGAATCGGGGCAGCGGGGAGTAAAATGTAATTTTATTTAAAAGAGATGTTTGTGTAAATGTTGTATCGATCATAGCAGCAGTAATTCATCAGACAAAGATCAAAGGATAGAAAATCATGAGGCTTGACGTTTCTAGATTCTACCTTTTGTAGTCACACTTTTTTCGTTCTGCATTGCGGTTTTATTGCTATTGTTCTAAAAATGCTGTGAACCTTGATTAAGTGAAATGGTATTACAGAAGTATGTATATTTAATGTAAATATGAAAATATTAATTCTTCCTTGACTTTATTCTGCTTAAGGTTGAGAGGCCTATCATTTTAATTTCACATGCTTTGTGTTTATAGATATAAAGATTGTGAAAAAGCTGGCTTACACGATGGTGGGCATTCATCAGCTGATAACAAAGGCCATGCATGCAGGTCGGCAATCAAGCTGACCAATCAAATCTCCTCTAAGTGCTGCTGCCACCTCTCTGAATGCACCGTAAGTGTTTTTGATGACTATCTGATGCATTTACAGTGCCAAACTCCTGCTCTGTTAAAGGCCCTTGTGAAACCATTGATTTATTTTTGCCACTGATGGGTGTCAGGACAAAAAGGGTTATTTTACACTTATCTTTCAGGTTAATGCATTTGAAAGTCAGCCAGTGCACATCTTTTCCCCATGGAGAAACATTTATTGTGAATTGGGACATTTTGTTTGTTGCTGAATTTAACAATAGCCTCTTTTACAATAACTGTGAGTAGGATTTGGATTGAAGTTAGCTATAGTTAAACGTAAACCCATAACATTTTTAATCCTCTGCGATTATGTTTTTCTGTCTCTTATTTTGTTTTATAAATAGGTAAATATTGCATTGACTCCTCAATTTATTAAGAACAAGAATCATCATTGTAGCACCTTTGCGTGAGGCGTTTGTGAGAAGCATTTTTAAATAACATAAGATTTACATTTTGCACACATACTTGACACACAATTTAAACTTAAGTTAATTACATTTTAATGAGAGTTCTTTTCAAGTGCTTTTCGCTTCCAAGTAATTATAATACTTGTTATTATAAACACATACTTGTGAAAACTGACATGCAACCTACTGCTACACTCTAAATACATCCACTTCTACTCAGATATAACTAGCATAATTCAAAACATGAATATTTACAGTGTCTAATTGGCATTTTCCTACATAACGAGTGAATGTTATCTTGCCTAGTCTTAAAAATGTCATATAATATAGACTAATAATATATATTTTTTTTTTATATCATCAGTTAATTACTCTACCTCCACCTGCTCCTACTGTATATGCAAAATAATGCATTTACCAGAAGTCTGTTACCGTAATTTCCGGACTATTGAGCGCACCTGAATATAAGCCGCACCCGCTGAATTTAAAAAAAAATATTATTTTGAACATAAATAAGCCGCAGGTGCCTACCGGTACATTGAAACAAATGAACTTTACACAGGCTTTAACGAAACACGGCTTGTAACAAAAATAAATAGGCTTTAACGAAACACGGTGTGGCAGCGGAGGCGTGGTCAAGCGCCCGTCCGGAAGAGAAAAGCGGTAAGGGCGCTTACATCAAGTGTAGAAAACTGTCACAATGGTGCCAGTGTGACAGTTTTCCCAAGAAGGACACGTGAAGCAGGGCACTTGACGTTCCAGATAAATCTTTTAATGGCCACAGCAATGTTTACAATCAATTTGATAAAGTTTCTCAATTCTTGGTCTTTTATGCGCCAACACTAGTCTGACGTGTGTCTGTCACTCACTCACTCACTCACTCTCTCTCTCTACTGCCTTTTTAAGCCGCTCTCCCCACGCTTACTGAAATTAGACACAGGTGTTAGACATTAGCTCAGGTGTAAGCGCCCTTACCGCTTTTCTCTCCCGGACGGGCGCTTGACCACGCCCCCGCTGCCACACACGGCTTGTAACAAAAAATAAAAAATTAGCAGTAAACAGTAGCCTAGCAAGAAAGTCATTGGTCACTATCTTCCTCCTCTTGTGCACATGAAACCACTGAAGTCATCTCCTTCGGTGTCGGAGTTGAATAGCCTCAGCTTTAGTTGTCTTTTTGCACTGAGTCAATTCATCACACTGCTGTTTCCAACGTCGCCCGTGCAGCAGCTCTATTTCCTTTTCCAACAGCCAGATCAATCGCCTTCAACTTGAAAGCTGCATCATATGCATTTCTCCGTGTCTTGAGGGTGACAAAATGACTACCGTAATCGGAATGATGGGAAGTTTGAGCGCGCTCGATTTAATCTAAACAGTAAACAAAAAAGTAGTTTGACCTTAACCCGTTCGGCAATTTCATCGGTCTAATGAAAGCTTCATGCCGCCAAAAAACTGAGCACGTCAAAGAATGTTTTTTTTTTTTTTTTTTTAAATAAAATTAGAAAGCAGGAAAAATCCATATATTAGCCGTGTCGTTGTTTAAGCCGCGAGGTTCAAAGCTGGGAAAAAAAGTTGCGGCTTATAGTCCGGAAATTACGGTACTTAAAAAGGGAGAATGGTAAAACTCTTGTAACATAGCTTTCAATTAAAGGATATAATTAATAATTAATTATAAAAATTAAGTCTTTGGGGATTATTCATATTCAGCAAAGTAACATTGTGTCCCAGCAGATATATCACTTGTCCATGTGCACAGCACCGGGTCACTTAAATATTAAACACTTATAATTAAACACTCAGAATTTCCTTCAAGTAATCTTTAAAGTAGTGTTGGGTTTGAGTCCACCTTAATCAATTCCGAGTCAAGTCTTTAAACAATCGAGTCCATGTCGAGTCCGAGTCCTAAAGGGGCCGAGTCAGACTCAAGGCCGAGTCTATAACAGGCCAAGTCCGAGATGAGTTCTAGTCCGAATGAGTCTGTTAAAGAATCTGAATAAAAATTGTAACCGTAAACTAGACATCAATATTTTAAGCTTATTTTAACCTTAACAACTAAGAAAAACAATCTGTCAAATAGCAAATGATTAGTAACCTGCTGAACAAATTTCAAATTAGTTTCAGAATGAAAGCATATGCTTTAGGTATATGAAGACAAAACTGTCCTTCATCACACTTCTTTCTGTTGACATTTCAATTATTTGGTGAGTTTCCACTCAACTCAAACATAGACCAAAGAAAGTGAAATCTGTGTTAGTCATTAAAACCAGTTATTATTATTTACAATTTTAATTTAGTTTTTATTTCTACTTCATTTTCAATTTGTCCATTCAATTTAGTTTCGTTTTATCTAAAATGATTGGTGAAATATATTTAATGAAATGTATTAAATTTGGTAATTATTTTATTTATTTTATAATTTGGTATTATTAATTAAATGGTAATATTAAAACATTTAATAATGCCCATAAAATTAAATACAACAACATAAAATAAAAACAGAAGGGATCAGATACCATTAAAAACATATTTAAATACTACAGTACTTCACTTCACACTTTTCAGTCCTCCTGCTAGGTGTAGCCTACTTCCCTAAAGTCAAGATAAAATTGTAGACAAACTTACCTTGGGCTGATGTTTCATTTCACATTTTATTTAGTATGGATAATAGGTGAATAGAGACTTCTCACCTTACTTGTGTTCTTCATTGTATTTTCGGACTTTTTTGCCATTGAAACGCAAGTGCCAGCTTTATAGGTAACACACAGAGGTTGCGCTACAAATATGTGACTGACCGAGTTTCCATCATGGTCTATTTCATCCGTCATATTAGTTTAAATGTCCCTGACACTTAATAAATTTGATTTTGTCTCAATATAGTCTACATTTTCAGTTAGAAATGACTTTGCGTAGTAAGTGTCTGGTAAAACGTGTTCTATTTAATAATTTGCAGAGTTGTGGAATGTACTTTTTAAAGTGTACTTACATTATAGATATTTCTGGATCAGAGCTGCAGAGCACGTCTCGCGAATGGCGATCTCTTTCCTGCACACACATACAGCATGGGCGTGTGGGCGAGAGAGAGCAAAAAAAGTACTTAAAAATGCTGCTCTCAACCAGAATAATAACATATAAGGACATATACACGCGGAAACTGATGCGCAGTATCAAATACACAGAATGTATGATAGTATTAATTGTAGAGAGCTAATCAATATGAAGACAAAGCCAAATCCCAGACATTTAGAGGCAATTTTGAAATCCCAGCCGGGATTTCAGGTCTGAAAAAGAGGACATGTCTGAGGAAAAGAGGACATATGGTCACCCTATGTTACGTAATTATTTGTTTGTTTGTTTTTGTTTTTCATTGCATCACCAATGCCATGGACTCGTCCGGACTCGGACCAAGTCCGAAAGGCTTGAGTCCAAGTCGAGTCCAAGTCCATTAAAATTGGACTTGTTACTCAGACTCGAGTACCCCAACTCTACTTTAAAGTTAATTAAAGAATGTACTAATTACATTCTCCAGTGCTAAAATTTGAAATGATTTAAGACCTACTTTGGTCAAATTAAAAATGAAATATAAACAATTCCAAATTAACCACCAAAGCATGAGGTAAACATCACTTTTCATGTTGTAAAACCAAAGATTTTATGAGCATATGCATGGACTGCCCTTTTTTCTTTTGTTGTCATATCTAAGGGCATATCTAAAGATTCTAAAGACTGTCTACAAGAAAAAAGATTCTTAACATCTAAACAAGATATCAATATGTGTTAGACATTATTCTGCAATGCTTTTACTGATTTAAAATGTTTGGAAGATTCCTTTCAATTATAATGTTGTACATATTTCTAGAAAAAAATGTATTTTTTGAGGTATGCTTTATTTCTGTGTTGACCGTGACTTTGGTTAACAGCCTATTTCTGTTTAAAGGGATAGTTCCCCCAGAAATTCTCTCATCATTTACTCACTCTCATGCCATCCCAGATGTGTATGAGTTTTTCTTCTGCAGAACATAAATGAAACATTTTAGAAGAATATCTCTGCTCTGTTGATCATTTCAATGCATGTGAATTGTGGCCAGAAATCTGAAGGTCCAAAAAGCAGATAAAAGTAGCATAAAAGTAATCTACAAGACTCCATTGGTTAACTTAAGATTGAACAGATCAATAGTAAGTCATTTTTTTAAATCTCCACTTTCACTTTCACTTTTAGATGTGAACGTGAAGCTAAACAAGGTGCCACATGTGACTTTCAGATATGAAATTGAAAGTGGAGATTAGGAAAGAGGACTTAAATATTGATCTGTTTCTCACCCACACCTATCATATTACTTATGAAGATATGGGTTTAACCACTTGAGTCTTATTGATTCCTTTCATGCTGCCTTTATCTGTTTTTTGGACCTCACGATTTCTGGCCACCATTCACTTGCATTGAAAGGACAAACAGTGTTTGTGTTCAGTAGAAGTAAGGAAGTCATACACATTTAGGATGTCATGGAGGTGAGTAAATGATGAGAGCATTTTCATTTTTGGGTGAACCATCATGTTAAGTAAATCATGCTTTGCATTGCTTTGAGTTGTTTTATTCATTTTGAAAGGCTTGCAAAAAGCTGATAAGATCTTCATAACCTGCATATAACCTTTCACATAAATATATGAATCTCACACACCACAGTCAGATCATTTTAAATAACCAATGGGCTATCCAGAGTTTGTATTCCACCAAAATCTAAATTGTATTGTTGTTTGTGCCATTATTGTAATAATTGTATTAAAACATAGAAGACACTTTACATGTTCTATAGTAAAGGAAAGTAGATTTATTTAAATTCAGTCCCACAAAAGAAAATTAGACATAATTATATGACAGGTGCTCAACAAAGGTAAAGAAAAAAAAGATTTGGATTTAAAGAAGAGAGGGTTATTGTCTTTTTCTTGCACTTTACAACTCTAACGATGCACTTATGTCACCCGCTCTTCCTTTTTTCTTACACCTTACCTACTTAAGGAGGAAGTCTTGATTGGTAAGTCGATGCTATCCGCAGATTTAGGGACTTACTGTAGGCCGCTGGTGGACTGTAAAATCTCTTCCGACAGGGGACTAAAGCAGAAAAATGTTCTAATTGTTTTCTCAAGGATTTTACCTAGTTAGAGTGATGGAGATATTTCATATATTACTATTATTATTTTAACTTCGCCCATTCTGTGATGTTTGTTCAATGTTCTATAAAGGAAAAATACTTTGAAATTGGGGGATTTGCTTCTGTTTTCATACTCTTTCTCTTTCTTTCTCCCTCTCTCTCTCTCTATCTATCTGTCTATCTCTCTTCTTATAGTAGGCTCTTTTTCTCCCTTTTTTGATCTGGACTTTTCTTTCATTTGCCTATTTCATTAGCATTGGTTCATTGTTTAATTTTCTTTCTTCAGCCTCTATTTCTTTAGTTTCTTTGTAAGAGTTCTTGCTTTGTTCTTCTCCTTTCTTTTAGAATTTCTCGCATGTGACAGATTTGCATGGCGTTTTTAAATCTTTTTTGTTTCTGTCCCAAAAAAACTTGATTAATTTCCTCTCTGTGCTCTGTAGGGACATACGTGCCTTTTAAAGAGTACTCAAACTGCAGGAAGCAGATTAATAATGTTGTGTTTCTTTTTTAGAAAAACAACAGCTTTGTTTTTTCTGCTTGCAGGTCTCACTGTCACGTCCTGGGGTTGAGGTTTTAAACAAAATGGTGATCGTCCAGGAGTCACTGTCCAATAAAGGCAAAGGACATGCAGAATACGATTCAGGGAATGACACTTCCTCTCCGCCATTAATTAAAACTGGCATCACAAGGTCAAAGGTTGCTGGAAATGGAAAGGTCTCATGTCAACAGTTGAAATCTCCAGAGAAGCTCAGACTAAGTGATGGGGACAATGCCTCCGATTCAGGCAATTCGCTAACCAGCTATGACTCTCTTGGTAAACCGGTGCTGAGAGAGAATAACTTACAAAGCTCTATCTTCAACAAGCTCAAAGGGTGAGGCTGTGTATTGTTATGCTTTGGCATTCAGTAGAGTTCAAAAGTCTGAATCCACATTGAAATCTCAATGTGGCTCTTCATTTTAAATCTGGAAATACACATCCTTTAATGATTTTGAAAAAAGTTAAAGAAATTTTTAATGAAAAATTCTGTCTCAGTTGCTAATCAAATGTAAGCACATTTTTGACATTGACCATGTGAAATCCTTTGTACAAAAGATCAAATTTCCATGCTTTGAACTGAAGCAGGAAAGATGCTCTTTGGAACATTCTCAAATCATGCTGGGATAACACGCATTATCAGGTTTTGCCAAAAATTGAGAAATCCATAACAGCTCAATTGCATACTGTCACTGAAGCAAAATGGGGACATTCATGTAAATGTTTTATTGTTAATCTTATAATAAATTAGAAAACACTAACAAGTGGTCTCAGACATTTGAACCCACTTTATTTGATATTTCTTTCTTCTTTCTGCGAAAAAAGGCTTATCATCTGCAATGTCTTTATGAGTTTATAATATGTTTTACGTCAAATATTTCTTCAAATATGCATATTTCCTGGACAAGTTCTTTCACTCACATTGTAAAATGTTAAAGTAGAGAACTCAAATAATTTCCCTTTTATAACTGCAGTGCGGAAACAAGCAGATACTCAGATTTTGAGAAGACAACTCTGGGTCTTCTTGGCACTGATAGGAATCGGAGTCTTTCTTGTGATAGATATCAAAACCGAACAAGACCACGCAGCAGAAGCACATCATCCCAAAGCAGATACTCAGGGCGCTCTTCCAGAAGCCGATCCCTATCCTCAGGGAGAAGGTGGGTCACAGAGCTGCTTTATTATGAAACCAGAAGTCTTTGTCATGGAATATTTAAATGTTTGTTTTATTGTATTCATTTGTCTTATTTCACTATTTTAAAGAGGTCACAAAATGCTCTTTATAAATATAGTTTTAGTATCTTCCCTGTGGTCCTCTGATAATGTTAGTAAAGTTTTTTTTTTGCATGAAAGTTTTTTTTTTATGGCCAGCAGCCATATCACCCCGCAGCTCTCTCCTGGTTGCCCACTAAAGCTAAACATAGTTGAGCCTGGTCAGTACCTGGATGGGAGACCTCATGGGGAAAACTAAGGTTGCTGCTGGAAGGGGTGTTAGGGAGGCCAGCAGGGGGTGCTCTCCCTGCAGTCTGTGTGGGTCCTAATGCCCCAGTATATTTATGTGGACACCACACTGTAAAAAGGCACTGTCCTTAAAAGTCCCAGGGCACTTCTTGCAGGCAAGTATCCTGGTGTCCTGTCCAAATTCCCCCCATTGGCCCTTATTTATCATGTCCTCCTAATAATCTCCAACCCTGAAATGGCTACATCACTCTACTCTCCTCTCCACCAATAGCTGGTGTGTGGTGAGCGTACTGGCCGTTGCATCATCCAGGTAAATGCTGCACACTGGTGGTGGGTGAGGAGAGTCCCCCTATACTATGTAAAGTGTTTTGAGTGCCTAGACAAGCACTATATACATGTAAGGAATTAATTAATTATCATAATTTAGTAATATATGATCATTTTGCACCCTGTCTCTGGCCCTCTGTCTGAAACGCTTGGTTTTGCCTGTTCACTTCCTTAAAACTTAAATGTAAACACCCACTGTTATGATTCCTCCTGCAGCCCCTCAAATAGAGCCATTTTTTTTATTAAATTGGAAGAAACCGAATAAGCACCAAAATATTACAAAACTAAATGTCAGGGTTTACCCCTAATGCACATCCAACACTTTGCATCCAAATATATTAAACTGTTAACACTCACACCCTGTCTATACCAGATGCGAGAGTCGCGTCAAAAGCAATAGAACCCATTATAATCAATTATGCTGTCTACCATGGAAGCGTCCGTTGCGGCGCTTCACATTGTGGCGGAAGTAAACGGATGTCCTGTTCCATTTTGCACTGCACATGCTGGTACTACTACTGCCAACTACATAAATAAACGGTTTAGAAAGTTTGCATCGATGCGGCCAGTGTAGACAGACTCAAACCGTGGCATATATATGAAATATTCATAAGAGAAAATGTTTACTCATCTTTTTTTGTGCCCCATCCTTCAATAACAGTTCCTTTGCAAAGCTTGAATCCTACCAAAAACTAAAAATAGCGCAGATGGGAAAAAAGTGTCCATGACGCATTTGTGCTCAAAACTACAGGGCAGCAGCTGAATGACAGGGAGCTTCTCCTCTTCAGAATTGTAACTTGACACAGCCCAAGATATGTATGAAGCAGTCAAAGGCATTTGTCTGTACATGTTTATGTAGAAAAAAATTTAATCCAGACGGGCACATGAAGGTGTCCTGTGTAAGTCTACTTTGGATGAATCTCCCATGACAGGCCCCATCTCTCTGCTCTTCACCTGTGTGACTGACTGAGAACCAGTGGTCGGGGCCAAGGGTGCAACAATGGAAAAATAGGCATTGCATATGCAGATGTATTTGGTCCTTGTGAAGTCACATGTTTCACTAATTCCAAACAAGCCGTTTTTGCAGCTTGGTTTAATTAAATGCTCTTTTTCTATTAAAGAGGAAGTTTTCAGTTCTGTAACTTACAGTATGTTTTCATAGTACAATGACCTCTTCTATGTCTATGGAAATTTGATTCCTCATGCCATGACCCCTTTAAGTGTCTGTATTATGATATACTGTACTTGACATTGGTAATATTTTGTTTTGACTCTTTTATATGTCCCACATTGACTGGTGTGTGTGTGTGTGTGTGTGTGTGTGTGTGTGTGTGTGTGTGTGTGTGTGTGTGTGTGTGTGTGTGTGTGTGTGAGCGTGTATTTATCACTTTGTGGGGACCAAATGTCCCCATAAGGATAGTAAAACCCGAAATTTTTGACCTTGTGGGGACATTTTGTCGGTCCCCATGAGGAAAACAGCTTATAAATCATACTAAATGATGTTTTTTGAAAATGTAAAAATGCAGAACGTTTTCTGTGAGGTTTAGGTTTAGGGGTAGGGTTAGGTTTAGGGGATAGAATATAAAGTTTGTACAGTATAAAAACCATTATGTCTATGGAAAGTCCCCATAAAACATGGAAACACAACGTGTGTGTGTGTGTGTGTGTGTGTGTGTGTGTGTGTGTGTGTGTGTGTGTGTGTGTGTGAATTTGTAAGAGTGGTGCAACTTTCTGAAAAAATGTTAATCTAAAAAAAATATTAATTAACATGACTGAATAAATCTGACTAAATTGTTACATCAACAAAGCTGATTTTTGTAAGGTAAAATCAAGTAGAAATAGCTCCTTAAAGTAAAAAATAACTGGTTACCACTTTTTGCAATGTATTTTAACCCCTTCAAAACAAAATTTAAATTAAGTGACACAAAAAAAAAAAGAAAGAAAAGAAGCCAGATCTCTCATTTGAAGGTACTGTACATTTTGATTTGATTTCTGACAATACCATCTGCCTCAATTAATTTGCAGATCATATTCCCGCTCATCCAGTTACTCTCTGGATTCACAGAGAGACAGTCTTTCAAGTGCAAGCAGTTGCCGCAGTCTAAATTACTCACGGTGCACACAAGACAGGTGAATTTCAGCTGAAATGTGTAATTAAATCAGCAATAACATCGAATGACTCTAAAGTTCATAAAAGCTTTAACTGAGTGCATGCATGCTCACAACTCTTTCATGTGTGCATGAAAAGGTTCCGGGAGCGAAAAAGAGACTGCAGTTCCTGTGAGAGTAGAAAACACAGCAGGAGAAGACCGTGTTCCCCAATGAGGAAGAGAAGAAGAGATTCCCCAAGCCATCTTGAAGCTCGGAGAATTACAAGGTCTGTTCTTACGGAACTATATAGCACTACAGCACAAACCACACAACCAATAATCCAGGGGTGCCCAATACGTCGATCGCGATCTACCAGTCGATCACAGAGGCAATGCTGGTAGATCGCACAAAATTTAAATGTACTTTCGTTAAATTTTAATAAAAATAAATATAATGTCTTTCCTCCTTTTAGTTTCTGTCTGACTTGCACTTGACGAGTAAATATTGACCAGGCGTGGTTTTGTTTATTCAGTTGTCATGACAACTAGGTTTGCGCATATATGCGCCTTCCAAAGATTTCTGAGAACAGAGCCGAAATTGCGATGCTACTGTCCGGATTAGGCAAAACTGTCTGATTCCATTCAGTGCAAGTCATCAGAATAAGGTAAATGCCATGGCTATTGTAATCTATTGTGCTGTAGGTGTTTTGGGTTTAGTGTTAAAACTGAATGATATCAACATTGAACATTATTATATATTTTATTTATTTAATTAGAAGATGAATTCCATGTAGGGATACATGCAGTAGTCCCAACAAGCATTTTCTTATTTTAAATGAAACTGTGTTTTTTTAGTTGGTAGATCTTATTGAGTTGGTCATTTAAAAGTAGATCATCACACAAAAAAGTGTGGGCACCCCTGCAATAATCTATGATTTTTGATAGTGGGAAGTAACTGATCCCTTCACTGATCTTTTTTTTATTTTTTATTTTTTTTATCAAAAGGCCCAAATGGAAACTGTGGACTTTTTTCAAATTTTCTGAGCTGATTGTGGTGGGAAATATGCAGAATGGGTTTAAATAGTGTAAATTGTCTTAAACTGAGCTGAAAGCATTTTCAATTTAGCCAAAATATTTACTAAATAACTTTGATCAGATAATTTGGCTTTGGAGGAATTTCATGAAAAGTTAATATTGAAATCTCAGACTTGATTGCAAACTTTGGTATCTTTGCAAATCTGAGCACAGTTTGAGACTTTAAAATCTCTAGAGGAAACACACAGGAGTCTTTTCCTTTGGTGAAAAATCTGAGAAGCAGGAGACTTTAGTAAATGTCTACAATTGCTCTCAATTTAATCAATAAATTAACAATAAATAAATCACAAAGAAGATCTCTATAATTTCTCAATTTAATCTCATTACTGTCTAAGAGAAACAATTGAGAAATTATAGAGATCTTCTTTGTGATTTATTGTTTTCTTTCTATGGGCCTGAAATCAGTGACTTGACTTAATAAAAGCCAATAGTCAAACAGAAAAATAAGATAATGCCAATTAACACAGTAGTAAATGAATATTCCTGGTTCAATACAATTTAAGCTCAATTATAAGCATTTGTATTTTAATAATATTGATTACTACAAAAACTATTTTTAACTTGTCCCTCGTTTCCTAAAAAACGATTTGCAGTAGGTGTAAATAGCACCTGCCACACAGCACGGATGTATGCACTCCAATAGTCTGATCGAAATACAGAAATTGACAACAAACTGCAACCCCAGTGTTGCTGCAGTGGCATGGGGTGAAATGACGAAATATTGAAACACAAATAAACACATCTCTGTCTGCATGCAGCTGTAGCACCCCTTGATGTTGTAGATGTAGCCAACCGTGTTTAAGCAAGCACACACACACTCATCAGTCAACGATTGAATGTCCCTATGGAGACTACTGTATAGATTAAATTACTTTGACGTCACACCGCAGGAAACCACGCTTCCGGGTTCGTTCGAACAGCAGATTTCAATGGTGGAAATAGGCAGCGCTGCAGTTTTAATCATCTTATCAGCTTTATAGTGTGTAATAATGTCTGTTAATGTTAATAAAAGTTATTATAAAGGAATATCTAAGGTTTACAGTGAGGAAATTATGTGGGTTCTTTTCAGAAATATCAGCAAATATCAGCAAAACATGTCGGACATGTAACAGGATGATGAATACACATCCTCACACGTTTAACACACTTCTAAAGCCTATTATATAGAGACATTTTTTTTTTCTGCTAAAGCAGAGAGCAACATTAAACACATTAACAGCACCAATTTATTATTGATTTACTATTTTCAAAGAATTCAAGAGCTGCTTAAAATACTGTATGTTCTTTTACAGCATTTGTCCACCATTCTCATTATCCAAATATGCACAATAAAATATTAGGATTTAAGGAAATGTTTGGTTATAATTAAATTATAGACTATAAAATCTATTATTCAATGGTAGAATTTGTGTATGAAGCTGTGCTTCATGTAACGAGTTGAATTTAGCTGGTTATGATGTTTTTTTTGTAAAGTTTTTATTTTTATTGTAAACCACCTAGTAACTTTTTTAGCCTATATCTCTGACACTTTTAAGGATAATTCTGTTAAATGACTCAGTGTTATTTTCTTTGGTATTTAAAAATGTCATAATGATTGCATACCAACGCATCTGCCGCTCAAGCAAATTTCAAATCTTTTTTATATTCGTCATCAGCTGCTGCGAGACACACGAATGCATCAGGGTTTTAGGTGCAAGAGCAGAGCACAGAACTGAATAGCCCTAATATTAGCAGTGGACTTTTCCAGTGTTTTTGGATATAGTATTAGCAGTAAAATATTGAGAAATAACTTTTTAGAGAGTGCTAATTACTACTGCATTGACTTAATTGTTCCGAAGAGGCGCCCGGAGGTTAAATCCTTCCCGCCCAAGCCTGTTCCCCTCCTGGGACCTCTCAGTGGTCCTAACGGGCCTTCAGAGACCCCCCTTCGAGCCGCTAGAATCAGTTGGACTCAGGGCCCTCTCTCTAAAGATTGCCCTGTTGATCGTGCTCACCTCCATCAAGAGGGTCAGGGACCTACAAGCGTTCTCTGTTAGCGACACTTTCCTGGAGTTCGGTCCGGCAGACACGCATGTGATCCTAAGACCGTGAAAGGGCTATGTGCTCAAGGTTCATACCATGGCCTTCAGAGACCAGTTAGTGAACCTGCAAGCACTGCCCCGGGAGGAGGCAGACCCAGCCCCTTCGTTGCTGTGTCCGGTACGTGCTTTGCGTACCTACTTGGACCGCACGCAGAGCTTTATACGTTCTGAGCAACTCTTTGTCTGCTTTGGTGGACAGCGGAAAGGGAAAGCTGTCTCCCAACAGAGGCTTTCCCACTGGGTAGTGGATGCCATTTCATTGGCCTATCACACCCAGGCCGTGCCCCCCCCCCCCCCCTTGCGGGTCCGAGCACACTCAACAAGGAGTGTTGCGTCCTCGTGGGCACTGGCCATGGGGATCTCCCTGGCAGACAAATGTAGAGCAGAGGGTTGGGCAACACCCAATACCTTTGCGAGATTTTACAGTCTCAGGGTTGAGTCAGTATCATCCCGTGTTTTCTCAGGTCCAAGCCAGTAGAACTCGGTAACACGCTGATGGACTGGCCGGGTGGATCACTTGCACCTAGCGCCCTTTCCCTCAATTGAGGTAAAATGGTGCGCTTTCTCTCCCAGGAGACTCCGTACATTCGGATCCCTGGACGATTCCTCCCTAGCCTTGTGGGTCCGCAATTCAGCGGAGGAATTCGCTGACCCAATCCACTGTGGGTACTCAATCTACCCTGTACTGGAATAGGTGCTCCGCAGGACGGGACTCCTGCGTGCACTCCTGTGTGTATTTTCCGCGGTACAGTCCCCTTGTGAGTGGATCCGCATCTCCCTTGGGCAGTTCCAGCTGCCCCCCGGTCGCCGTGTTGTAGCAACTCCCCCCTCCCTGAGGCTGGATCTACCACCGCACCATGTTTCCACATGTGACCTGAATGGCCATGTGATGTATTTGCCACATACCTCCCCCTCTCTGGGCAGGTGTGGTCTCCGCAGGGTCTTTTCCCCCTGAAAGAATTGGAAATTGGGTAAGACCCCCTTCCCTCGATGCGTGTAAGGGCCCCAGCCGCTTTGGAAACATAGAGAGAAACATAGAGAGAAAAGAGGCCCGGCTAGGCTCGGCCAGTTCCCAGATTGGCAAGAGGCGCTTTTTATGGGGCATTGGGGAAGGGTACGTGCAGTCTGACACAACTGGTCGCCTTTGCACGTGAAAAACCTGCCCGCTCTTGTGTCAGCAGTACACGTACACGGCTCAGTGCATGGCGTGATTTGAATTGGACCCCTAGTGTTGCTTCTTCGACACAACGTCAAAAGAATGGCCTGTAGTGGCCTGTAGTGGCCGGACCATTTCCGGCTCCTCAGAAAAATCCTGAATGAACTCGATGTATTTGCCCACTTTTATACCCGTATTTGCGGGGTACGCAAATACTGTCGGCCTAATTCCCATTGGCCTTTTTTCATAGAGCAGAGGCATATTCGGCGCTCAAGAGAGACCCCTAGTGTCGCTTCTTCGACACAACGTCTTGTTCCCTCCATCAGGGAACGGAGGTTACCTACGTAACCTAGACGTTTTTCTTAGTTGTGAAGGTTAAATTAGATTAAAATATTGATCTTGACTTTACAGTTAAAATTTTTTTCAAATTCATGAACAGATTTATTCGGACTCTGAAACATTTCTGCATGAATGATCACCATAATCTAATACAGGTTAAAAAAAAAGCAGCAACAAGTTTTTGTCTAACATTCAAAGAAAAACAAGACTTATTTCTAAAAAAAGAATCCCAACCTCACTTCATGACATCAACACACTCAGGTGAGGCACTTTAAAAAATATGTACATTTTTTTTTTAATACTTTAAACATCACATTACACACTAACAATCTAGGCATATGTGAGTGAAAATACTGGAGACCATAAATTGAAAACAGGTGAATCGTGGAACACTTCCGCATACATGAAAAAAGTGGATACTTCTGAATTATTGTGCATTTTAAAGTTTTATGGTCTGGCCCCTTTCATTTCCATTTTAATTGCCTTACTGTACAGTAACAGTTTTGTTGCTTTTTTCAATATATATATATATATATATATATATATATATATATATATATATATTGTTATTATTATTATTTTGTGGCACTCAGTATTATGCCACAAATGCTGTCGATTGAGCTTAACTTGTACTGAACCCGAAATATTCCTTTAACTTATTGCCGTTCATTAATAAGTAATTATTTGTATTCTCTCTCTACATGCCTTCCTTCTTGCACAGTGCCAGAAAGAGACCTATCCCATACTACCGTCCCAGCCCTTCCGTCAGCAGCCGATCCTCCAGCCTCCTCTCCTGGCGCCTGTTTTCTCTCAGTCGCAGTCGATCGCGCAGTCGAAGTAAAAGTCGCAGTCGCACTTATTCTTCATACAGGAGCTACAGTCGCAGCTCATCATGGAACTCTTTATATAGCAGATGCAGTCGCAGTCGTAGCAGAAGCTATGACTCAATGGTGAGCTATAGCAGGGCTCGTCGCTAATTTATGGAAGAACCAGATGCCGGAATGCTGAGCTCCAGCGCAAGCTTGGACTTACTGCAACTGAAAGTGAAATGGACCAGCACTGAGAACATTCTGTGCTTGGATATGGAACACCAGGCAGTGACAGGATCATCTGTTCAGTGTCAGATAAGACCGAAGCTTTCCATATTGTTGTGTACTAAACTGTGTGCTTTCATCCGCCCCGCTCAAAAGAAAACTTGTCTATCAATCACAAAGCCTGCTGTTGTAGAAAGGACCAAACCAGAGGTATCATAGAGGCTCTTTTGAAATATTCTAAACAGTGAGTTTCTGCTATACCTTGTTTGCACAAAGGCTTGAAGTTATTGTTCCTTTATCAATTGTGGGAGATAAAAGGAAGTGTCTCCATGTGCAGGGTCAATCACAAGGCGCTTATTACCTTAACTGTGAAATCCGATGAATGAATCTATTGTATTTTTGTAGTGTTTTCTGTTTATAGGATATGTCAAAAGTGCTTGAGGAGAAAGATTTATTGCTTCCATAACAGCTTTTACTGAGAGCAGCCACTTCTGTGTTTCACACCTTCACTTTGAAAAATGTGCCGTCCGAATTGGTCCCACTGGCAAATACATACCCCTTCAGCCTAAATGCCAGCTTTATTTATCTTCTGTTGAACTGGAAAACAATTCAAATGTCATTGGCCATGATGGGATGTCGATGAAGGTGGACAAATTAAAATGCGACGGATGTGCTCCAGTGGTTGGAAGGCCTTTGTGGCCCAGCTGTCCATACTGTGTTTCTAAATACGTTTAATCTTGTAATTAATTGCATATGAATCTTGCAAACCTCAAAAGACAAGATTAAGTGATTTTCATCCTTGGAATTCAAGGTTCTTTTGAGTGAGCAAAAGAAGAGTGGACATTTTTGGACTTTGGCCAACTGATTCCAAGATTAAAGTACTGGCGTATTTAATATTTTGTAGGCAATTAAATATTATTTTTATTATTACAAGGGATGTCCGATACCGTGCTCATGTACTTGAACTCCTGCTCGAAAAAATGCTCCGATACCATCTGTACAAATGTTATTATGTAAACATTCAGTCCACTGATTAAAATGTCCTAGTGAGATCATTTAACTGCAAAAGCTGCAATTTAATTTGATAAATATATAGTTTGCATGTGCTGTGCACTTCAACTTTGAGTGCTTCTGAATGTGTGAAGCAAGTGCTGTGCTGACATATAGACACAAAGTGCTCATACCTTTTTAGAGCTCCTTGGCTCATACACGGAAAACGCCATCATGAGCATCACACATTTTGTTTGTATCAGATGACAACAGGTAGAGCGCTAATTCACTTTGTAGAGTGAGGCACATACATATTTATTTAATTAAATAGCAGCCTTTTGCGGTTTATTAATAATTTTGAGTCACATCGTGACTGGCTTTTCCAGATTAGAAGCTACCGTCATAACGTCATAATGTCAGAGCTCCTTGGTCAAAACAACAACACACAGAAACACTTCAAAATTAAAGATTTGCCACAATAAAGTGATTTGATTTGATATAAATGAAAGAATGTATGACAGAAATAGATCACTACTGTATAGCTATGTAATATTCACTGTAACACTAATAATAATAATAATAATAATACTATATTATAATAAATCAATAGTAATCGATTTATATCTTACATACAGCATCTCACAAAAGTGAGTACACCCCTCACATTTTTGCCACACACAACCATTAATGTCGAAACCGCTGACAACAAAAGTGAAAATGTCCAAACTGGGCCCAAAGTGTCAATATTTTGTGTGGCCACCATTATTTTCCAGCACTGCTTTAACCCTCTTGGGCATGGAGTTCACCAGAGCTTCACAGGTTGCCACTGGAGTCCTCTTCCACTCCTCCATGATGACATCACAGAGCTGGTGGATGTTAGAGACCTTGTGCTCCTCCACCTTCCGTTTGAGGATGCCCCACAGATGCTCAATAGGGTTTAGGTCTGGAGACATGCTTGGCCAGTCCATCACCTTCACCCTCAGCTTCTTTGGCAAGGCAGTGGTCATCTTGGAGGTGTGTTTGGGGTCGTTATCATGCTGGAATACTGCCCTGCGGCCCAGTCTCCGAAGGGAGGGGATCATGCTCTGCTTCAGTATGTCACAGTACATGTTGGCATTCATGGTTCCCTCAATGAACTGTAGCTCCCCAGTGCTGGCAGCACTCATGCAGCCCCATACATGACACTCCCACCACCATGCTTGACTGTAGGCAAGACACACTTGTCTTTGTACTCCTCACCTGGTTTCCACCACACACGCTTGACACCATCTGAACCAAATAAGTTTATCTTGGTCTCATCAGACCACAGGACATGGTTCCAGTAATCCATGTCCTTAGTCTGCTTGTCTTCAGCAAACTGTTTGCAGGCTTTCTTGTGCATCATCTTTAGAAGAGGCCTCCTTCTGGGTCGACAGCCATGCAGACCAATTTGATGTAGTGTGCGCCTTATGGTCTGAGCACTGACAGGCTGACCCCCCACCCCTTCAACCTCTGCAGCAATGCTGGCAGCACTCATACGTCTATTTCCCAAAGACAACCTCTGGAAATGATGCTGAGCACGTGCACTCAACTTCTTTGGTCGACCATGGCGAGGCCTGCTCTGAGTGGAACCTGTCCTGTTAAACCGCTTTATCTTGGCCACCGTGCTGCAGCTCAGTGTCAGGGTCTTGGCAATCTTCTTATAGCCTAGGCCATCTTTATGTAGAGCAACAATTCTTTTTTTCAGATCCTCAGAGAGTTCTTTGCCATGAGGTTTGTGTTTGAGTGTTGTCACATGAAAAGATATAATCAAATATTTACAAAAACGTGAGGGGTGTACTCACTTTTGTGAGATACTGTATGTGATGCTCTGTTATGCAGCACTGTATCTGACAAAATATAACTCTAAAGTTTTATTTTGAATTGTTCTGAGAGGTTCTGTATAAAAGCACGTAATTTGATAAAAAATTATACAATATTATGGTTAAAATGAATTGTTATATTTAAATTTGATTAAAGTGTTCATTAATTCATTTATTTAAACACCATTTTGATGATACAATTTACAGTAAATAAACTGTTGATATGGAATTTCAGAAAAAATCAAACAAAAAGCAGGCATCAGACGCGGTATCGGCGAGTACCAAAAAGAAAGTGTCGGTACTCGTACTCGTTCTCAAAGAAATGGTATCTGGGCATCCCTGATTGTTACTATTAGTATGCCATTACATCATTTCAGGAACCGTGAGTCATCTTAAATTATTTATTCTTTTTAAGTCCTAGTCGTTAGAATTTTTATCTGTTATAATTTTTGCAGGGTCTGCAATTTTCTTTTATTCAGATCATTTGAATTATTTATAAGGTGAATCCTTTGATATTTATGTAGAATTTTTTTTTTTTAATTTTAGTTCTATTCATTTATTTTCCTCGAAACGCCACAGTTAAAACACACATCCAGTTCTACGCTAATTAAGTCACACACACTCTAAATCACACACTTCACATAAATTACAGTGCTGTTTATAAAGGTGAATGTTTCATAACGCCTCGCTATTCTTTATTGGTTGCACATCAGTGCAGATAAATCAAGAAACTATTACAGACTGAGAGAAATTAAGATGGTTGTCATAACAAATCAGTCAAAAAGGCTAGATCAAGGCTTATTGAAAGGATCAAAGATGTATATTTGGTGTGCGATACAGCTTGATGAAATTGCATGTAAAAGTCATCACACCTTCGTTATGACAGATGTTGACAAGTTCTTTGTTTCTGTCCTATAGTCTATTGGAGTGCTTGTTAACCGAAGGCATGGTAATCTCTATGCACTGTACATTATTAGCTGTCTGACTGTTGTGAATCCTGACACTTGTACAGATTATTAGTTGCAGATGATGGGGGGAAAACTTGAAGTGTATCACAATGTTTTATCTTCTCGAATTCATCTTGTTCTCTCATCTCGAACCATAAATGAGTTTAGTAAATGATTATGTAAATCTGTCGTGTAAATATGCAAACATTTAGTGCGGCAAAATGAGGCATGGGCTTTATTTATTGAGATGGAGTATTGGTACTGACTGTTTACAAAGCTGGCTTTCTGATTTACATAATTTGCTTTGCTGTTCATTCCCGCTAAAAAATAAATAAATAAATTACATAACATGTTGACATTTTGCCATGATTCCAAAAGAAAGATGCTAATTACTGTAGGCTCTTGCAATTACAAAAGTCCTTTGGATTGTTGCAATATCCTGCTAGGGTTTTGACTAGGCATTCACATGTTTTTGTACAGAATGAAAGATAAAGATATGATTGAGGTAAATGTATTTGTTTTAGCAAATGTTAAATCCCCTAATATTCCCCAATTCTGCAGTAGAGTATGTATACAATGATGTCTATGTGTACAAGAATATCAATGTCTCCTTTGCTCTTCAAAATTAATGGTTCTCTGTGATCTGAATCTGTAATAATATTCAAAGAATCCTAAATAAATTATTCATCTAATAATTTAATTATTCGCTTCTTTAAAAATGTAATTACTTAGACTGTATTTATCCTTATTTATCTCTTTCTATAATTTTTTTTGCCTTTGTGTCTTGAATAGTAAATAGGGGTAAGTGGGGTAAGCTAAGCCACCACCTGTATCTAGACAACTGCACGATTTTTATGTGACCAGATATTCAGTAAGTGGAATTTTCCAGCTGTCTATATCTATGAGTACATGGGAAATTTGCTAACTATTTTTATTAGAGCTGTCAGAATTAACGTGTTAATGCATGCGATTAATTTAAAAAGTTTAACGCGTTCATTTTTCTTAATTGCCATTAATACAATTACCATTAAAACAGCATAAACCAGCAATAACACTTGTTGGAAGGGCAGAACCTTTGCGATGTGTCCACATGAAGTCATTACACTGATGCACATTTCACAACACACACACATCAGCACTTCCATGTCAGTGATAAAATGATGGAGAAAGGAGCTCTAAATGCTATTTGTTGTACAAAGCAACCTAGAGGGAACTTGTGACAGAAATCAAGCATTTTTCAGCCTAAGTAAGGCACATTTTAATAACCACAGAAGCACACCAAATCTATCTACAAACGCTTTTCACATGGAGGTCACAGCGGTGCTTGAAGCTGGCACTGAGGCCCTGATGCGAATCATGAATGCAGCCTCACAATTGCTGTAACAAAGTGGATATTTACTGCCCATTGCTATGTAAATGCAGCCTACGCTGGGACTAGTTCTTTAAATTAGTCAAACTCCCACCTAGACTTTGGGAAACAGTTAATATTACTTGTATTGGTGCTATTTTAGTGTTTTCTATCTTTATACTCTGGAAGTCTTTGTTTGGAAAAATTTTAATAAAACATTATATTGTTACTTATTGTTTTGGCTTCTTTCCTTAGATGGAAATAAATTAATTTTGGCAGAAAAAGAATACTTTAGGAGTCAAATTTCAGCACTTGTAAAATTGCCATGCTAAAAATAGCTTATTCTGCTTCAACAAACATTTCAATGACTCTTAAAGATTGGGTAATTTTCAATTGATGATTTTGTCATCCTAAAATAGACTATGTTGCTTTAGGTTACCTCTCTCATTTTACCCTACTTAACCCCAAGATGACGGAATACACCGACTTATCTCAAGTTTGAAAGGAGATGCCGCAAGGCTATGCTGTATTTCGTCATATTTTGTTTAGAACGTTATTAGCGTTCTTGATAGAATTGTGTGACTCCTCTCTGGCCTTGAGGAGTGAGTAGTTTTCTATTATGAAGTGAATGAGTCATCTGGGGGAGGGTGAGATTGGACCCATCGCTGTCCGGTGGATCCACTCACAGCCCGGGGTCTAAACTTGGACAGGGAGTGTCTTCAGTCAGCTGTTATGTGCCGCCGCGCACTTTCTGGACTTTGTAGACCGGCAGCTCCACGGTAAAACGCATATAAACCAGTGGAAAGAGCACTTACAGCGTCAGGAAAGTTCGAGAAAACGCACATTACCACTGTGATACGCGTATAGTTTAGTGCGTAATTACGCTACTGGAAACTTAATTAGACAACTTTTTCTGGGGGTTTTGTTTTTGTGTTTTTTGTTGTTTTTTTTTTGTTTTTTGCTTTTGCTGTGAAATTATAACGGAATCAGTTGTGCGCGCCTTTTAATAATTACACGTACTCGGATATCTAACAAAAAAAGTTTTTGGACCACAAACTTATCTGAACCCAAGTTGCACCATGGCAGAGGGGGATTTCTACACTATGGGCAACCGACAGAGAAACCCACGGGATCCCTTTAGGGAACAGTCGCTCGCGTCGCAATTTATGAACGATGAGTTTGGAATGTCACCCTTTCCCGACGACTTATCCATGGACTGGCCCGGCTGGGCTCGACCTCGAATGAGCACCCGGCTCGACGCGCCGTGGACGGGCTCGTTGCGCACGGGCTTCCCGCGGACGAGCATGGGCGCGCCGCAGGGCTTCAGCTCCATGTACAGCGAGACCCCTCGCAGGGTCAGCACTCCACAGAACAACCCAGACGAGCCGTGGAAAGTGTGCGTGAACGTGCAGAGCTTCAAACCAGAGGAGCTTAATATCAAAACTAAAGACGGCTTTGTAGAGGTGTCAGGTGAGGAAAATAAATTTGTTCCACTTAAATTTGTTTAATTAATAACGTTTAAACATCATGACCTTATATAATGCTCATATGTCAGAAAATGTGTTATGTTCATTCATTTGTACTGTGGCAGTACCATGGCACAGTGATATCTGATGGTTAACATAATGGCACTTTATGTTGCCTATGCCATGGTACTGAATAACCAGGGTATTTACATGGACTACCATGGGATTCTTTGAAGTAAATGTATTATTAATGTATTTTAAATTAAGTAAATTAAGTATTTTTTATACACGTTAGCTGGTAAGTCCATACTGACAACTAATACCACCAGCCTGCTGCCGTGTATATATGCTTTTTTAGCATAGAGCACACAAAACTGATTCAGTATCAGTTTTATATCTCAAATAATGTACTCATATACCAGCTAGTCACTCCTCAAAATAGTGTATGTCTGTCTATAATTCAGAAACTCTTAGGACAGAAGGCATTTGACATGACTTGCACATTACCACCAGAGCTCATTTAATCACCTACCTGCTGAGATGCCCTAAGAATCACTTACACTGTCGTAAACAACCTGCAAAATTAGACTTCAAATGGAGAATCCCATAGTATACAACTTTCTGCATTATACCATTTTTCCTTTCCAAAATATTTTGATGACACTTTACAATAAGGTTCCATTCGTTAACATTAGTTAATGCATTAGGTATCATGAACTAACAATTATTACAACAATACATTTTCTAACATTAACAAAGATTAATAAATGCTGTTAAAGTATAGTTGTTAGTTCATGTTAACTAATCTTAAGTAATGTTAACAAATGGGACCTTATTGTAAAGTATTACTATATATATTATTTATTTATTTTTTCCAAATGTCTAAAGGTTATTGATCTCAGTGCAACCTCTGTAATATTACTCAAACATCAATTGCTTATGCATTTTTAAAGTGGAAGGGCAGAGAACAGTTGCTGCCTGCCCCAGAATTATATTTGTTGACTGTGATAGCAGGACAAAAGTTCAGGGTTCAGGAGAGAGCAGAGGCCCTGTGCGTCGGGATTTTTATAAGCACTCTGCTGGTATGCCAGCTGGGTCACTCAGTCACAGAGGGAGGGGGAAGGAGGGCAGCAAGACTTTGGTAACGTCACACAACCTCATTCTAAAAGTGTTCGCACAGAGAAAGTGATTTTAAGCTCTGTTTTAACATAGACCTTGTCACAGAATTCTCAATGTCCTTCAAAATGTGGAACACCTGGAAAATCATTATAGGGAAAATTCGGTCATCATTTACTCACCCTCATGTCTTTCCAAAACAATTTCTTCCATGGAACACAAAAGAAGATGTTTGGCAGACTGACAGCCTCAGTTACCATTCACTTTCATTTTATGGATTAAAGATGCAATGAAAGTGAATGGTGACTGAGGCTAACATTTTGCCTAACACCTCCTTTTGTTTTCCATGGAAGAAAGAAAGTCATGTGGGTTTGGAATGAAATGAGGGTAAGAAAATGAGTTAATTTGTTGGTGAATGATTCCTTTAAGTTCATCTTTTTTTCTGAGGGAAAGCATAGTCAAATAAATGTATGTGTCTTACACAAAGACACAGGTGTCATACTCTATACCCAAAGGTGTGGCATATTTTGAGATTTTTTTGATTAATAGGGAAAGGCTGTTGCACAGTATGTCAGTAGATAAATGGCTATTTATGTGGTTATGGATTTAGTTCGCTCTTAGAACATGCTGGAAAAAGCATGCGTCAGAGGTCTTTTTAAGGCAATGAGTTGTTAGCTAGAATTATGCCTGTTGTTGAAACCACAGATTGTGAACATATTGATTGTAAGTAATTCATCAAGAGTGTGGTGTGTGTGTTCCTGGTGTGCTCTGAAAAGCCAGTTGTTGTAGATATGTGGGCCATGCCAAGACACATTATGGCATGACTGGCATTTAGTGACCAACAGCTGCAGTGAATGAGGCCTAGAAGCTTCTATATAGGCCTTCTTGATAGAAAAATATATACATATATTTATACACACACACACACACACACACACACACACACATGCAAATAGCATGCTATATTCTGTATATTATATATATATATATATATATATATATATATATATATATATATATATATATATATATATAATAGTAATTGTAGTATTCTGGGTTGTTTTTGAACAAAAATAATTGGCCAATAATGTCAAAAACCCTTACATGGCCAGAAAGTCTGATACAATAAACCTGTTCAGGTTTACAGTTAGGGTTACAGTTCTGTGCCAAATGTTATAGATTTTCACAAGCAAATTGGGCTTACTTTTATTTCAAGATAAAGCCATACTGTACTTGTTCAACCACCTAAAATACTGACATGCATTTAAAACAAAATAATTTTCCAAATCTGCAGATCTTATTAAAAAGCTGAGAATGTCAGAATGTAGTGTAGCATGGTGAAATGATCAGTATCGATCTGTTTGTTAACAACTGCCATTATCTTTTCACCAGGGAAACATGAGGAAAAGCAAGACGAGGGTGGAGTTGTTACCAAAAACTTCACAAAGAAAATTCAGTGAGTATTACAAATTTTATCAAAAGTTTCCAGAACTTTCTGATTTGGAACCTTCCAGAATGATGAAGCAACTTCGTGAGGAATGTCACTTGGAGTTATTACAAGCAGCACAAATCGTTCCCTAGACCCACCTACCCCCACCTCTGCTTGTTCTTCTGGCTCTTTAGAGAATCAAATTGGATTTTGTCTGGCAGTGGAGAAGAATCAATGTTAAAAAGAGAAAACTCTTGCTACAGTCAGACTTCATGTGGCTCTGATATCTGCAGTAATTAAGAGACAAAGTGATTTGATTTTTATTGTCATGCTGCTTCTCAGACACAGAGATAGAGAGAGAGAGAGAGAGAGAGAGAGAGAGAGAGTTTAATTTAACAAATTCAAGACCATTTTAGTATTCTAGCTTTAGAGATAGCAGTAATATTACACATTTCCAATGAATGTTTAATGCCCTTAGAATTAGAGCATGGTACAGTTATGGTATCAGATGGTAATACTATGTCATCTTGGAGATATGAAATGGAGATATCTCAAAACAATGATGTATTTGTTGTCATGTGACAGTCATGTGATCCATTCAACCCAAAAATAATCAAGATGGCTGCCCATGTTGTAGCGGTAATGTTGTGCTTGCTATCCACTTTGATAGTGTTGTTACAAGGTAAATGTTACTTTGTACAGCATACTCATTGCATTCCTTCTAAGGCGCCAAAATGTTTACTTGGAATTGCTCTCAGCGACAGAACAAGAGGACAATTGTCTTTCAGACTTTACATGGAACAGCAATATTTTGCATGTGTAGTAAGGGGTTTTAAGAGTTTTGATCTTCTATTGTATGGACAAGCTACTTTTGAAAAACGTTTGAAAATGGCAGTGTATAAAGGGTTCGAAAATGAAAACGCTGTTTTCAAATGTATCCGGATTAATGTGGACGTAGCCTTAGAGCTTGATGTTAGCATGTTGCTAAAATAAAGATACAAAGACTCTAATAACCATAGAAAATACATAACACACAAATAGTCAAATTTGAATTACATTTTTATTGATAATTTTTGGCATTGAATGATAACAAGTATATTGATTGTCAACATTTCATTACATTTGAATTAAGCTAAAACTAGTTACCTAAAAAGGCAGTCTATGTAGGCGTCTATGTAGGCAGCGCACTAGATTTTGGAGCAGAGTTAATGACGACTGTAATCATTTATCATAGTGTTTATAGCAGGGCCGGTACTAGGATGTGATCTTTCGAGGGGGGGGGGCATTTTGAAATTTAGGGTGTCGGGTCGGGATGATTCTCCTTAATAATTTCGCATGAGTTGACCCCCCTAATCATGTTTTGGCCCCACTTAGAACTAACCAAGATTTACAGCATACTTTAATCATGGTACATGTATTAAAAAAAAAAACATGGTATTACTGTAGTACCATGTCTAAAAACCATGACAATACCATGGTTGCTTGTAATTAAGTTTTGCCTTTCACTCCTCAGTAACAGAGCTGCGAAGTCTGAGTCACTGCTTTCAGAAATACTGCACAGAGAGGGGAGTGCAGTTTCAGCCCTCATTTTTACACCCTATTTGACACCCTGGAATACACATGGTAGCGCAGGTCTGTAGCATTGCCATGCTAATTTAATAGCGTCAGGCCACTGAAGTCGGCTCTGGCTATGCGCTTAGGTTTATATAAACACAGAATCTTGGCAACAAGTGTGGAACCTTAAGTCCAACCTTATTTGGCCATGATGACAGACAGAGTTCAAGGACTCACTCTCTTTTTCTCTCTCTCTGTCCTCTGACTGTCTTTCCCAAGGTACAATTTGTTCATAAACAGCTTGGTTCCAAACCCCAGCATGATTTCTAGGTAGGCTGCTCACTATGTGTGCTTCGTTTCTTTTACGCCCATTAGAGTATTGTGTCATTAAATTAGCATCATGCTAACATGCTAACTCTAAAGTCGAGTCTCTCACGCACTTCATTTTTACACTATTTGTGTGACACATGGAGTTGCTATCTATGCAGGGCATTCTAAATTAGGGCTTGAGTTAAGATGCTGCCTTAGGTAGGGTTGCCAACCATCCCATATTAGCTGGGCCATCAAGTATTTTGGCAATTATGAAGACTTCCCATACGACAGTCTCATGTCTTCTATTAAAAACATTGTATCCCACATTGTATCCCACATTGAGTGGTGGTGGCGTAGTGGGCTAAAGCACATAACTGTTGATCAGAAGGTCGCTGGTTTGATCCCCACAGCCACCACCATTGTGTCCTTGAGCAAGGCACTTTACTCCAGGTTGCTCTGGGGGATTGTCCCTGTAATAAGTGCACTGTAAGTCGCTTTGGATAAAAGCGTCTGCCAAATGCATAAATGTAAATTTAACATTGAATTGGCAAAGTGCTTAAATGCACTGAAAATAGCCCGGTTAGACCACAAACCACACTCAGGCTTGCTTGACACTCGCAATAGCACAAGATCAGAATGCATTCTGTTGTCCAAACACAGCTGAACAGAGCAATACAGAATGCAAGTTTCCAACTACATTTAATTTGACTCAGCAACCTTAAAACGCTGTGTTTATGATGCAACGCATCCAAAGGGAGATGCTACAAAAGCGTCCGCCAGACATTCGTGTATATTGAGAAGCCCAAATATTTATAAATGCAATTAATTGGGATAAATTTGGTTAATATATTTGAATATTAATTAACCAAATTATTTCAAATTAATAAAAAAAAAATGTATCTATTGATAACCCTAATTTTACTTCAAATTTACTACAGCAAAATTTTAGTGAATGCAGATCTATTACCAGTGCTTAAAAAAAAGTGTAACATTTTGTAATATATTGCTGATGAGCCCCCCACCCCCCCACCCAAGTGAGGGCCCCTATTACTCAGGTCCACAATTCCACGCGGTCCAATGCTCCAGTTGCTGGTACTGATAAAATTATCAGTACCAGCAATAGAACTTTAACACAGCATTTGGAAATTGTTAATTTTAATAATTTCCAAATACTGTGTTAAAGTTCTATTATTTAAAGCTAGCATCACCAAAACACTGGATAAGGTTCTTCACCTCTACTTTGTTGCAATAGAAGACCAGTAGGGAGTGACTGTGCATCATATTCATTCATGTCAGAAAAGTTCCACCCTTTCTCTGGAGAGTAGATGTGAATTTATGGTAATCCAGCCTTCAAGGCATCACATTCAAAACAGAGAGAGAAAGAAAGTGAGAACTTGTCTCATTAAAAATACTGCAGACTGTCTGCCTGCTGGATGATTAGACTAGTGTGTGGATTGAAATTTGTGGTGATAAACTTTGCATCAGGAGGCGATTTGTAATAATTGGCAACAGACTCTATTTCTGAGCCCTGCACCTGGAGCAAGGTTCCTTTTACTCTTCACCCCCCACCCCCACCCGCACCCACCTCTCTCTTATTGCAAGTGATGGCAGGCAGAACATTTAAATTAAAACCACAAAATGCACTTACAGTTAACTACTAGCCACAAGCTGCCAGAGAGATAATTAAGTTTGTTAAAAATTAAACCAAAGTGAGAAAAAACTGAACATGTGTGTGCAGTTCACATAATTCTGAGTAAATATTAACCTTAGATGTAACCGTAATCAGTTTGGGTCATGTTTAGTTTGGACAAGTAGCCTATACTGCGTGTGGTTCTTAAAGGAACGTTGTGGTCTCAAAAGTTAAGTACTAAGGACACAATAAAAATAGACAATAAAAATAATTTGGACTTGTTCAGGAGTTCTATAAACAAACTACACATGTATGCACTTAGAAAGGAAGTCTATGGGTTTAAAAGCAGAAATGTAAAGCTTGTTAAGGTAAGTGTTAAATGTAGAAATGTTAAGCAGTGGGACGACTATATCTCGGCAGATGAACGTCTTGATATTTGTTACTGTGGTTGATTTTCCTCTCCATTTTATAAAATTTTCATTTTGTCTGCATAGCACTTTTTACAATATTTATCATTTCATAGTGGCTTTAAAAAGTAGTATCATTAAAAAATTGCCATATAGAGGTAAGCGATTTTATCACACTGGTCTCACGTTATCACATTTTGGGCTCTATTGTGAGTGCGCAATGTCTTATCTGCTTTGTGTTAGAGCACTAATTCTAAGGGCAATTATCGTGCCAGCGTAAAGCGCAAGTGAGTGTGGGTATGAGTGTTTGCGTTATCTGTGGGTGTATGCACGCAAACTGTGGTGCAAAGCACAATTTTGTATTTTCATGTGAAATACTGTAGGTCATTATGCTAAGACGTTATAAAACAGGATTGTTTTCAGAGCAAAATCTAAACTCAATTTGTAAAATCTAAATTTGTATTTGGAGATTCCACCAGCAGATGGTAATAAAGTTCATGTCCAAACCCTGAAAATAAAGTGGAACATAAAATTCCGCCCATGACGATCACTGTTGTAGCCGTTTTATGAAACAAATATTTATGATATTTGTGTTAAACTATCTTTAATTCATATTTTATTATTATTATTATTATTATTATTATTATTATTATTATTATGGTTATATTTACAATTATATTTATGATCTAATTTGTATTGTTATTTTTCCACCTGTTGTCGTAGAGTGATTTTTATGTCACTGCAAAAAGGGCTACTGGAAGTAGTTGGAGAGAGTAAAATGTTTGGATTTGGTATTATTCATATTATTAATTATTTTGATTATATTTGATTTATTTTATTATATATGATTATAATTTTTCCAAATAAAAATCGACCGGTAGAAGTGAAATGCGTTCCGAACAATCACTGTTACTACTAGCCATGATTTGTGTGTCAGTAGATACAAATTATTAATAATACTTACATTATAACTAAATGGAGCGTTAGTTATAATGCCAAATCTTGACGAGAACCATATTTTTCATGCATATAAAACGAGTGTGTTACTGTCTTATAAATATGCCTGACATTCAACAGGAATGTAGTTAATGCACAAAAGAACACAAGTCCATATTTATATTCTTCTAATTCATTGCATACAGTCCATTAACACTACCAACTTCTTATGAATGTGCTCTCTTTGTTTATATCGCTAGTGCTTGACAGGAAATGGACTATATAATAGGACTCAGATGGTGCCGTAGAAGAACCTCCTAATTAAATTCCACTTGACCCAGCCCATTATTGCTTTGAGCGTGCAATTTCGCCAAATCCACTTGCACCTAGACTTAACTTAAAATACCAAAAGTTAATGGCCATGTCTATTGACTTTGCATGTATGACTTATGTCTTAGCACTGTGCTTAGCCCTAGCACTCTTAAAATTGGGCCCATGTAGGCCCAAGTTTTGTGGCGACAGTATGTTTCCAAAACAGTCTTTATTTACATTTATGTATGCAATGTTTTGCTCCATAGATTTCCATTGTCAGTGCTTTACTGTAACATGATTTTTGTTTGTTTTCACAAATTGAGGGATAAGTGAAAATGTGATGAATAACAGCTGTTGATATTGCTGCCCATCAACCTGTATTGATCCAGAACATTTTGCATTAAAATTTAACATCTCACTGACCTTTTCTGATTTCTGTCAGAATTTGTTTCATGTTTTGTTTTGTTTTTTGGTGTAACTGCAGAAATTAAACCAAAAGCTTTTTACTTTGAAGTCCGCATTCTCATAGTTTTTAATTCCTCCTCATCTTCTCAGGATCCCAACTGACGTAGACCCTCTTACTGTGTTTGCCTCTCTGTCTCCGGAGGGAGTTCTCATCATTGAAGCACGACAGACCCCTCCATACTACCTCTACTGCAATGAAACACCCGCAGAATCCATGGAAGAACCAGAGGCTAAACCTCAGGAACCCAGCATGGCCTAAACCCCATTCTTTGAATCGCAGCACTGTCATGGAGCAAACAGTGGCTCGCATGCCCATGGTTATTTGTTCCAAGCAAGTGCCATAGTTTGATCAGTTTCATACATTTTCTTAAACAAAAAGTCATTAATTTGCTCCAAAACTAGTTAAATGAGCTCCACAGTCCATATATCAGTTGTTATACTAAATGGTTTGTTGTTGAAAAAACGAATGGAATCGAGCTTCCAGTCAATACATTAAATACAATCAGGTCTCATAAAAACATACATTTTTGCAAAATGATTGCTACGAGGCTCGTTTTACACATCACAGAATTTTCCTTTGAAATCAACGCTAGAGGCGTGAAAAACAATTACCTTTATGCCCAAAAACACAAATCAAAAGTAAAATAGCCCTGTTCCTCACACAGACACTTTTACTATACTACATGATGTTGTAAAGTGATACATTTTAACGTATTACATATCAAACTACATATACAATCTTATTCGAGAGTGATCAAATAGTGTCGTAGCTCAACTGATAGAGTGCTGCGAGTCCTGATGAGCGCACGAGTCAACACTTAAGTGTCATATAAGAACCACAAAATTACATGGTTGCTTCAGCAATTACGTTTTTCGTGTCACAATTGCTTTTTATTACACTATCGGTTAGGTTAAGGGGATGGGGGTAGGTTTTGCTCATTTAAAACTTGACAGAGCATCGATTATGGAGAAAATGTAACTCGCTTTTAGCGCCTCATAGTGGACATTTCACACTTGAACTACTGTGATACTTGTAAGGAGCCATGTAAGATAATTTTGCAAAAATGTTGCCACAGTCCCATAAGTTTAAAAGGATAATTCACCCAAAAATGAAAATTCTCTCATCATTTACCCACCCTCATGCCATCCTTGTATGACACATCTGGTATGACTTTCTTTCTTCCGCTGAACACACATTTTTAGAAGATTTTTAGAAAGATATTTCAGCTATGTAGGTCTATAGAATGCAAGTGAATGGTGGCCAGAACTTTGAAGGTCCAAAAAGCATTTTAAGGCCGCAAATCACTAAAGTAATTTTTTACTGTAAATCTCCACTTTCTTTTTTTTGGTGATTCGCATTCTTTGTGCATATCGCCACCAACTGGGCAAGGAGGATAATTATTTATTAAAAAAAGACTTAAATATTGATCTGTTTCTCACCCACACCAATCATATCGCTTAAGAAGACATGGATTAAACCACTGGCGTCAAATTGATTACTTTTATGCTGCCTTTATATGCTTTTAGGACCTTCAAAGTTCTGGCCACCATTCACTTGCATTGTATGGACCTACAGAGCTGAGATATTATTCTAAAAATATTTGTTTGTGTTCAACAAAAGAAAGAAAGTCACACATATCTGGGATGGCATGAGGGTGAATAAATTATGAGAGAATTAAAATGTTATTGTGAACTAACCCTTTAAGGCCCAAAATTGGCCACGAACATACTCTACAGAAGTATGTGAATGTAGGCACAAATGCTTGGACAACATATTGCCAGAGCACATGCATTTTGTACCTATGTGCATTACTGTGCCGTTAACATACCTCAGTACTCAAGGGGCTCAAGGGTCTAAAATTAGACTTTAAGTGTAACTAGGTGTATTATTATTTACGTAACGTGTTGACAGTTTTACTAACTTAAACTTGCTCAGCAAAATTCTCACAATTGTTGCTCTGCCATGACAGTAGCTGGCCTGAAGGAGAAAAAAGACTGTAAAACAAGACAATGTATGCAATTGCCTGCTATTGTTGCACCACTGTGAATACAACACAAATTTGTGTTATGAATTGCTTTCTGATACAACAACAACAAATTAAATCAAGCTTTCATAGATATACATTTTTGTGATCACATACTTGCATAGGTATTGTTTCAGGCCTAAGGCCTTCTTCTGAAGTTTTTCAGTTAAAATAAATTTGTTTCGGCCCCTGAGTACAAATGTAGAAGACTCTATTTAAGTCATCTAAATATTTGTCCTGCTGGACTTAAAGGTCTTCTCTGAAAACTGGGCCTGAGTACTGGAGCTCTTTCTCAAGGGTTATGGATTGACTCTTTTCTGTTTTCTTTTTTGCGTGTTCTCGTTTTCTTTTTGTGTAGGTATGTATGCTACGCTTTTTTATAATAAATGACATTTACAAACGCAAGCCTTTTATTTTCTCTGCAGTTAGTAAATGAAATGCATTACACATATAGTATGTCATGTTCTCTACTGTTGTACCTGTGTGTTTCTATTCACCCATATAAAATATTTTAAATTCCACACGGAATCTGTGCCTGTAGAAATGTACGCAGAATTGGAACAACTACATCCCGCAACGCTTGTGTGTTTATTTAATAAATATTTTCTCTAATATGATTATGTTTTCAGCTACCAATAAAAGTGTAGTACTCTGAGCTCTGTTTTACTATTACCATGTTTAAATCTGTACCACAGAATTCCACAGATTTCCCCCCAAAATCGGAAGAGAAAATGTGAAAAAGTAAACATAATCAGTATGGGCCTGGTAATAAATCATGCATTGGGCTCTCCCACTCTCTCTTTTTCTCAATTCTCTGTCCTCGATCACATCTGGGTGTTCGCTTGGCAGATTGGTTGTGTTTAGAAGCGATCAGGCTGCTTATGGGAGTGACTCCATTGGGAGTTGTCTCTGCACGGTGGCAGTAATTGGGTGACAGATTAGTGTGGAGAATATTCTGAGCAGTTTGGATCACTTTCAATCTCCTCAACGTGGATGTGGAGAGAATATATTGAAGAAAATGGACTTCCACAACTGATTAACTAGCCTGTTTGCCCATTGGATTTTTTTCTCATCAAATCGATCAAAGCTCTGCATTTCTCATCTAATTTTCAAGTTTCAGGGTTAATGAATTGCCAATAGAACCATGCCTAAAGGGAACTGGAATTATAACCGTTCGAGTTAGACCAGAATTAGACAATATTTACTACAGTTCAAGGTATATAATGTGCAACCATATGCACTGCATACAACTCCCGTTTAAAACTCTTTGTAGACATCTAGCATAATAACAAGTAGGTGTGACAGACCCCTGTCTGGAATTAATTATGCATAAATTAGAACATTTATCATATTTCACTGATATACTCATCTAAGTAAATCAACACACAAAGCAGCTTCACAAAACCTTGCTGACATTTTTATTAGTGCTAAAAGAATGCATATTACAGTAAATTCCAAAACAAACTATGAGAATCATAGTCATTTTTGCACAACCATCATCACCAGTAAACCAAAAACAGATAGCCTCGATCGATAGCACCATAAGCTGTGTTTCTATCTAATTATTTTTATGCTCAGTTTGAAATTGCATATAAGAAATCCTGAATGGAAATGCTTGACATGCAAATAAATTCTCAAAACTCTCCTAAAATTTAATGCGCTAGGAGGAGGAGGATTTTTTGCATAGATAAAATGCACAAGTTAACCCACAGCTGATTGTTATAATGGTTCCTCACAATTTCACCTGAGCAGTTTTGAGCATGGCTGGTTATGTACGGGCATCGTAGCCATATCAGTCCTCGTTATATGAGATATTACACTCAGTGTCTCCTGGCAGCATTTAATAATACGAGGTACAATTGCTCTAATCCTGCAAATAATGTTTTTTTTTAATTCGAAACATTTAGATAGAAACCCTGCCATGGAGCCATAGTGTTTACACATTTCAGGGGCATTAACCTTCAAATGGCTTACTTATATTATAGATTTATAAGCTTGGATAGGCGAAAGTATTTTAAATAAGACAATCCAAAACACACTTTACCTTTAATTAGCTAAACAATAAGCAGGGGATGTTGTTGTTTTGTGGCCAGAATCCTACTTGGTCACTTTCATGTGCGCTACATCCATTTCCTTTTGGAGCACCAGCTGAGGGTCGAACACCTCTTGGGTTTGCCCAAAGGTTGACTGCTCATCTTCTGTCACAGCAGGGTCTGTATAACCTTCACCCTTCAGCTCCAGGGGCTGCTCATTCTGGATAATCTCTGCCTGCTCTGCTTGCTCCGAGATGACTGTATCTGGAGTTTCTTGAGCCTGGGGCTTGTCTGCAAACTCATGGACTTCCTCTCTGGCTTTCTCGATGTCTTCAACTTCCTCTTGAAATACTCCTTCTTCAATGATATCTCTGGATTCTTCAACCTCAAGTCTTCCAGACTCCAATGTACCTGGTGCTGGCTCTGTGATGGATTGAGCTGGTGGTTCTCCAGATGGGTCTGCTTCATGATTGGTAGAATCAGATACAGTTTTCTGGTCTGCAGGACATCCCTCAGGTTCCTGAGCATCTTCGAGATGTTCTCCAGGTACAGTTGAGGTCTCAAATGACTCTGGTTTCTCCTCGGCTTCAACACTATCTTGGGGCTTGTCACCATTCTGTTGTTTTCCACCAATGGTGTGTGCCTCCACCTGTGGCAAATGTGAAACTATTTTCAAACGAAGTCAAGAGCTTAAAATGCCACATCAAGACCCTAAAATGCCAGGGCCACTATACACAAAATTATACATTTTCTGGGTTGTGCAAAAAGGCCACACATCCCCTGAGGGAGAATAAGTACTTGTACTTAATCTCTGTTGGTTATTTGAACAATTATGAGCCTAGTAATTGGAATTGCAGGGTGATTAATTTATAAACTGACTTCGGCAGCTGACGTTTACAGGGCATAGCTAGCTCGTATTTAATGGAAAACCAATTAGGAACTGCTGGATGTATGGGCAATGTTTACCTTTGGATTTCCTACAAAAGTATCTATTTATCGGTTTCAATAATGATAATAATGGTGCCATTTTACTATGACTGACAGTAAGCATCACATATTTTAATCAATGGTGCCAGCAGCTGTACAACTGTACACACTATGTGTACATCTTATATTGTATGGCGAGTCACACATTTTTTTGTCGGCAGTGTTAAATTAGACGTGCCGATGCCCAATTTGTGAATAAATTATTCTTTTGATTTCGTATTTTTACAGTGAATTTGGCCAAACGGATTAGCAAACAGTTCAGTCCGATTCATCCAATTCGACTCACTGAATCATTTGGAGCAGTTTCTCCCTCAGTAAAACAGTATCAGGATACATTAGAATACAGAGAACAAACAAAGTGCTGGTCGCAAAAACTAACTTCAACTAACTTCAGCTAGTGCTGTGTCATGTGAATAAGGGAACGTTCACACTGAACATGTATTTACATCAACGTTGTTTTTTATTTTGAATTGTTTTCCATTGTAATCATGCACCAGAGTGACGTTTGACATTGTCTTTGATGGACAGTGTTCAACCTAATGACGATATTCGATATATATCTTGATAATTATGTATTTGTTCTGAAATATCTCAAAAGTTTGTTTGTTTTTTAATCAGAGGAACCATCGTTTCATCCAAACAGCCATTGTAGCCTAGCAGATTTAATGTATTAAGGGCAACGAATAAAAATCTATTTAAAAACAAAGGCATGTTTTCTTACAGTTTTTCACTAAATTAACACAAGGGATAATTAGATCTAATCATTTACAATTATATGCACATTTATATTTTATTTACAATGATACATTGTTGCTTAATAAAAAGCATTTTTTACTGAAAACTTTTTTGTGAGTGAACAAGGTGGAGCTTTAATTTTGACATGTCACTTTCATCTGGAGCTTTTATTTTGACTCGGCAAGTGTTGCGTGTCCTTCACAATGTCCCGCATCAGGTGAAAAGGTTTCATCTACTCTGTTATATTGTGCATGTTTGTAGATTCAAATAATAACTTGTAGCGGTTACTAATGTTTGGAATAGACCGTAACAGTCTGGTTCCGGAAGTAAAAATCCCATTCATTTATCCCATAGAAAAACTGATTTCAGCTCAGGGGTAAAGATGCTGGCTACCACCCCTGGAGTTCGCTAGTTCACTAGTTCAAATCCCAGAGTGTGCTGAGTTACTCCAGCCAGGTCTCCTAAGCAACCAAATTGCTAGGGAAGGTAGAGTCACATGGGGTAATCTCCTCATGGTCGCTATAATGTGGTTCATACTCAGTGGGTGTGTGTGGTGAGTTGAGTGTGGATGCCGTGGTGGATGGCGTGAAGCCTCCACACATAATATGTCTCTGTGGCAACGCACTCAACAAGCCACGTGATAAGATCGCGGAGACAGCTGGGATTCATCCTCCACCACCCGGATTGAGTTGAGTCACTATGCGACCACGAAAACTTAAAAGCACATTGGGAATTGGGCATTCCAAATTGGGTGAAAGGGGGGGATCCCACCAAAAAAATATAAACAAAAACATACAAATATAACACAGACCTATCATGAGTTCCGAGGTTGTTCATCAATGGTATATGCTTCAGTTGAAGCCATCCGTCTACGTTATCTCAACTTCATTGTTTAAAAATCGAGTTTGATATTGGAATTCAGGGTAAACAACTACATTACCCAAGGTACAGCAGAGAAAGTTCGACCAATCAGGGAACGGCATCCAACAAAACCCGTGAAACTTGGCTCGGAGCGACCACAAGTAGGTCTTCCTTCACCCTTAAACTACTTAGATATTTGTACATATCAGGCTATTTTGCAATAAATGTAAAATACATTGTTTCTATACTTATATTGAACAACCTAAAAGCAATAGTTTTATATCGGCAAATCGTTTTTAAATGGCAAATGCTTCTGTGTAGTACAAAAATGTTAAGTGTTCCATTTGGGACAAAACTACACTTTGAAAATTCACACACTACATTGCTGAGTGCATAGTACTTTTTGTAAGTGTATAGTGTGTCATTTGGGACACAGCTTTTGCCTTTTTGTCCTGAATTTTATATCGTCAGCAAAATCATCGTGACTATATTGTTAATATTCAATATATTGTCCAGCCCTTTAATTGTAACCATGAAAATCCCTCTAAAATGTCCTTTAATAAACGATAAGCAAGTGCAATCAATGCCGCCCTCTTCTATTTCTTTTACGGTGAGCCTTGGAAGCCTAAAAGCCTATAGTGCAGTATCGGCATTTAGTATATCAGTATATCATTTTGAGCTCTTTTTCTTAATAAGTTTATTCTATGTTTAAAAATGAAACTGCTGCCAGGACCAATCAATACCTGGATGGGGATAATGACATCAGCAGGGAAGGGAATGCTGATTAATGGTGCTTCCACAGTAAGAATGCCATCCACAGAAACAAGTGACTGGACATTTTCAGCATCTACGCCAACTGGAAGCCTTAGGAAATGGCAAAAAAACATCAGTTTTATTGAATGGTAGCTGCATGACAATTTGTCACAATTTTATGCTGCTAAATGTAACAAACAACTCCCAAAAAAATGTTACATTGCACTTACCTGTATTTTCTTGTAAAACATCTAGCAATGTAGCCATGCTCATCTTGTCTCTCCTCATGCTTTCCTATTGATCAAAGAGATTAAAAGGATAGTTCACTTTAAAATGAACATTCTGTCATAATTTGCTCACCTGTATGTTGTTCCAAACCAGGCAGCATGTCACCATTCAATTTTATTATTTTCGTTATAAGTAAATTTACAACTTTGTAACTTTCATTGTAAGTAAATGGTAACTCAGGCTGTCAATCCCCAACATTCTGCCTAAAATCACCCTTTGTGTGGAAGAAAGAGAACTGGAACAACAATCCTCATTTTCCCTGAATGTGGAAGTGTTCCATTATTCACCTGTTTTCAATTTCTGGTCTCCAGTGTTTTCACCTGCATATATTCTAGCATTTATAGCGGATAAAGTATTGTATTTGTAGAAATTGTCCAAAAAAAAACATGTAGCGCTATAGTGCCAATACTTCACAGAGTTGAGTTGATCTTTTTTTTTACAGTGTCTCACCTGAGTATGGATATGAAATGAAGCGATGGTCCAACATTTGTTATGAGTTGTTATGACAGCCAATTACTTCACAAGTTGAGCGTGAAATTAATTTTTATTCCAAATAACACTTAAATAAGTCTGAATCGCTCAGGAAATATGTGGATAGGGTAAATAAATTATGCCAATATTATTTTTGGGTGAACTATTCCTTTAACAATATATATGTAAATATGTGTGTGTGTGTGTGTGTGTGTGTGTGTGTGTGTGTGTGTGTGTGTGTGTGTGTGTGTGTCTGCATGATGTTATGCACTGCACTGCTGCCACACGATTGGCTGATTGGATAATCGCAAGGATGATTGTTGGTGCCAGATAGGCTGATATTTTTTTTATCCCTTTTTCTCCCAATTTAGAATGCCCAATTCCCAGTACTTAGTAGGTTCTCGTGGTGGCGCGGTTACTCACCTCAATCCAGCGGGTGGAGGACAAGTCTCAGTTGCCTCCGCTTCTTATCACATGGCTCGTTGTGCATGAAACCGTGGAGACTCCGCATGTAGAGTCTCCACATGCTACTCTCCGCGATCCACCCACAAATTAACACACAAACCATTGAGAGCGAGAACCACTAATCGCGACCATGAGGAGGTTACCCCATGTGACTCTACCCTACCCTAGCAACCAGGCCAATTTGGTTGCTTAGGAGACCGGACTGGAGTCACAGATATGCTGATTTGAGTATTTCTGTAACTGCTGATCTCCTGGGATTTTCTCACACAACATTCTCTAGAATTTACCCAGAATGTTCCAAAAACAAAAAACATTCAGTGAGAGGCAGTTCTGTGGATGTAAATGCCTTGTTGATGAGAGAGATCAGCAGAGAATGGCCAGACTAGTTTGAACTGACGAAGTGTACGGTAACTCTGATAACCACTCGGTACAATTGTGGTGAGAAGAATAGCATGCTATAGATATTATATATCTATATAATAAATGCGGGTTGTGCTGTGTTGGCGGCAGGTGGTTTTAATGTTGTGGCTGATCGGTGTGTATATATATATATACAGCATTTTTATACACTGGTGGCCAAAAGTTTGGAATAATGTACAGATTTTACTGTTTCGGATGGAAATTGGTCCTTTAATTCACCAAAGTGGCATTCAACTGATCACAAAGTATAGTCAGGACATTACTGATGTAAAAAACAACACCAATGAAAAAAGTAATTTTTGATCAAATATAGACATATTTGACACACTTATCCTTGAGTAATCATGATATCTTGTTAATTTGGTACTAGAAAATCACTTGCCATTATATTAAACACAGTTGAAAGCTATTTGGTTAATTAAATGAAGCTTAACATTGTCTTTGTGTTTGTTTTTGAGTTTTTGTTTTTGAGCCACTGTATGCAATAGACTGGCATGTCTTAATATTCAACTCAATATTAGGTCATAAATTGCACACACAAAAAAAGGCTATACAATGCTTGGAATTGCCAATAACCTGAAGATTTGTACACTACAGTCTTCAAAAACAAAGGATAACTGGCTCCAATAAGGATAGAAAGAGATGTGGAAGGCCAGATGTACAACTAATCAAGAGGACAAGTTCATCAGAGTCTCTAGTTTGAGAAATTGATGCCTCACATGTCCTCAGCTGACAGCTTCATTGAATTCTACCCGCTCAACACGTTTCATGTACAACAGTAAAGAGAAGACTCAGGGGTGCAGGCCTTATGATGAGAATTGCAAAGAAAAAGCCACATTTGAAACAGAAAATTAAACAGAAATGGTTAGAGTGGGCAAAGAAACACAGGCATTGGACAACAGATAACTGGAAAAGAGTGTTATGGATCTTATCCCCATTGAGCTTTTGTGGGATCAGCTAGACTGTAAGGTGCATGAGAAGTGGCCGACAAGACAGCCACATCTATGGCAAGTGCTTCAGGAAGCGTGGGGTGAAATGTCACTTGAGTACCTTAATATCTTAAAACCCCCAGAGAGCGAGCTAAAGTGACTGAAGCAAGAAAAATTCTTTCAATGTTATTTAGTAGTGAAAAAAAAAAACTAGAGAGGAACCTGACCTCTGGTTTTACGAATATGTACATAATCCAATATTATTTAGCGGCTTTAGCAAAAACCGATCGGCACACGTAATTTTTTACCCTCTTATCCTGTTTAACTTTGCATGTAAACTTTACCGCTGTTATTACCGGCTTATAGCATTTGTGCAAGTGTTTTACTTATAACTATTTACATTTCGATGTCAACCCCAGAAGAATATTAAGTCTCATGTTTCTTCCATTCTCAGATTTTTGAATAAGATAAATTTGACAAGCTGTACCATTACAATCTACTTGGCATTTGCCATCGATCTTCTCACCTCTGTACTGCAGATCTGTTGTCCTGTGAGCGCTCAGTTCAGCCTCTCCGGGGCGGAGACTGCTTTTGCAGCTCTCAGTGTTGCGTTGCTTGTTATTAATTACAATATAATGTGTTTGTTTATGTATCATACGATACATATGGTATTGTATAGTGGGCGATACAATAAAATACCATATTTATTTATACGTCCTTAATATACATATATAGAGAGAGTATATGTATTTAGATCAATAACTCAAAGATATTAAATTTTATTTAGTTTAAATAATACGCGGCACGGTGGTGCAGCGGTTAGCACTGTCGCCTCACAGCAAGAAGGACGGTTGCCCCGGCCTTTCTGTGTGGAGTTTGCATGTTCTCCCCGTGTCTGCTTGGGTTCTCTCCGGGTACTCTGGCTTCCTCCCACCATCCAAAAGACATGCAGGCTAGGTTAATTGGTGTCTCCAAAAAAATTGCCCTGGGTGTGGATGTGGAGGTGAGTGTGAGTGGATGTCTGTCTATGTGTGGCCCTGCGATGGACTGGCGACCTGTCCAGGGTGTCCCCCGCCTTTCGCCCAATGTTAGCTGGGATAGGCTCCAGCCCCCCGTGACCTTGTACACAGGATAAGCGGTTGACGATGGATGGATGGATGGATGGATGGATGGATGGATGGATGGATGGAACATTTAATTATTACAATTATAAATGCATGCCCTCATTACTGCATACTATTTTATTAGTAGTCACCAAAAAAAAAAAAAAAAATGTCACTCATACCTGCAATTTCCAAGAATCCACCCTGTATTTTTGCCGTAATTTCGGAGGGAGCAAAGTGATTGACATCCAAACTTATTTTCCACTTGCAGGTCTCACCAGCCACTTCCGACATCCCTCCACTCATTTCTCTGTGCAGCTTGGAGATTTTCTGTCCTGGGGCCTGAGTAAAGGGACTGAGAACAGTTGTTCGCAAGTACCCAGGCCAGGCAGATGTCCCCAGCCTTCTGATGATGTCTTCAATCCAGCTAAGGTCTCTGGGGTTCAATAAGGGTGCTAGGCCAAAGTGTTGGTTAAAGATTACACTGGGCCATCTGTAGCTCTGAGGATACCAGGAAACTTCTTGACAATATTGGGGCCTAGATGAGGACTTCATAGCATCTGCCATTGCGAGAAAATTGAAAAATAAAATCTAAAGACGAAAAAGAAGAACCTCTGAAGAGTATTTGATAGGTATTGAATGTTCCAGCCAATTACATAATTAGAAATGCAAAAAATACAAAAGATAAGATGCTGTAGAAACCACTGCAAAAAGGTAGAATGTGGCTAGTAGACAGCCGAGCCTCAGTTTATATAGTGCCTTGTGTTTTAGCACTTACTAAGCAGTAACCATGATGCTACAAGAAGAGAATGTAGGGATGAAGTGATGGCTTGGTGGTTTAGTCTGCTGGTGATGGGGAGGGGGGATCTATGGGAGATGCTAATTAAGGATATTTATAGTTCTAAAAGGGAAGCAACTAATGACAAATAAGAATGTTGAGAATGGACAGCCCTGTGTGAAGTTCTGCTCAGACCCTGAAAGGCAAAGATAACTTTGTTTCATTGAAGTGATCATTAATGGTGTTGTAGAAACTTTAATTGTGTTGAAGTGTCTATACAGGCTTTAAATGCTTGTTAACTTTATTTCCAGGAATCAGAATAAAAGTGTGCATAGGGGACTTCTTTGAAATGGGCCCAGTGTAGCCAACACACCCTTATAACTCCTGATTGCACAATTAATTTGTTTTTTTTTCAGGTTCTATTTAATATTCTGAATATTGGAAAATGCACCTGGTGTGCACTATAATTTAAAAAATATACATATATGTAAAGGAGTTCAATGAAAAGGAGGAGGCGAGAGCCGGCCTGGCGATATAAACAATATATTAATGATTAACTTAAACAAAAGACAAACACACACACATGACGGACATGTCTGTAAACGATCTCTCTCTCATCGCACCACCGTCCGCAATCGGCCTTTATTAGCCTGATAAGGGACCGGGGGTGTATAATCACGACCCGGCCCCGCCCTCAGCCCTGTCACATTCCTCCCTCGTTCTCTCAGGCAGGGGAGCCTCCAGCATGACGTACACCCCCCCCCCCCCCCACCCACCCCCTCTTTCCCTGGGGGAGTGCATGCCCTAAGCTGGCGGACGGAATGCCCTGCCGCATTCTCGGGGAACAGAAGGGGTCTCCCCCGCCCCTGGCAGCGGTTCTCCCACTCCAGGCAGTCGGCAGCGAGCCCCTCCCCTCTCGCGGTCGGTGGCCGTTCCTACATTTCCAGGCAGCTGGGCTCCTCCGTCCCCCTGCAGACGGCACACACACTCACACACACACACACACACACACACACACACACACACACACATACAAACATGACGGACATGTCCGTAAACGATCTCTCTCTCGTCGCACCACTGTCCGCAATCGTCCTTTATCCCTCTCGGAGGCTTAATTAGCTTGATAAGGGACCAGGTGTGTATAATCACGACCCGGCCCCGCCCTCTGCCCTGTCACAATATAATTTAATACTATTTGACTTAACTCATCAAGATGCTTGTTATTTGAAACCTATGGCTTTAGAAATACATGTGATACTCCGCTGAGCTTACAATCCATCCAGCATTGTTTTAAGTACTTTATTCCTAAGGCAGGTTCTGACTGGTTTATGATTGGTCTTGTTACCACTGGACACCAGTTGCACTGCATAACTTTGTGTTGCAGTTTTGTCTATAATATCTAAATAAGGAGCAAAAAGGATTCTTGATGATCAATAGATTATTGTGAGCACTCAACAGTAGATTTTTATTTGATATATGTATTGCAGTTTCAATGGACTGTATTAATTACTCTTAACATAAAGCAGTGAAAGTGGCAGTTGAAAGCCATTTATCTTTAGTTCCCAGACTATACATGGCTCTTCCTGTAAGAAAAGCATATGAATCTGAGATGTTTTGGGAGAGATTTCGCTGAAGACAGAAGTCATTGACCCGTAGAGGCTACACTACACTGAAGATGTGTTGGAGCCACTTCACCTGGAACCAGAGAGACTCATCATGAATTAATGGGGACTAAAAAAGTTAGAGAATATACAGTATCAGTCTGCCATTTTTACACTGTGACATTAAGATTATTGTAATGAGGTTTCATTATCACTTTAAGTGGCCCCACCAAGAAAAAAAACGATTATCAAAATATGAATAACTACAGTCTTGACCAACACAATAAAGGTAACATTTTAAAGCTTAGAAGCTGTACTTTACAATGCATATAGGCATTATGACCAAAACTGAACAATTGCTTTGAAAACTGTAGATAAATCAGAAGTGTTCCATTTTGATAATTTATTAAAAACTTTGCACTGTACCTATTATTGTAATCGATAAACACATCAAACTGATCAAAATGTTTTTGGAAAGCTCTCAAAGAGTAGAATACAACAAGCCTATTTGTTTTTCCTCACAGACAAAAATGTAGCGAGAAATATAAATGTCTTTGTCATACAGTACATGCCATATATAAACAGGTGTTGCTTATAAGCCACATTTCAGCTTATAACTTCACGAAAAGTAAACAGAACATAAAATATCTCATACTGTTACTTAGAGGAGGGGATTCCTGTTAAAACATTCAACAACAATTTATTTGGATGTAGAGATCATTAGACAATCCACATGTAGCACAGTGTGCACATGGCACATAATGGGCTATCTGGCTAAAAACATGTTCGCTTTCCTAGATCAGATGACTTCATCTGAGGTTATGTAGTACATTGTCCAGCATCATGGAATGCTAAACCAACCGTATTAGGATTCAGATTGCTGCAACCAGAGGTGGGAGTCATACAAATATGGGCAGAGAGGATCGTTCATATGGCCACCAGGAGATGGTGCCCAGTACATAATATAGACTCAATGATGGCTCAAATGACTCAGAATGGAACTGAATGAGATCTCATGCCTGCATGCTTTGGAGAGAGAGCATACCTTTAGTTGTTATGCTATTAGTTCTTATGTACAATTATTATTTTTCATTTATTTGGAGAGGCTTTTGGACACTTGGAGACGTTTTTGAAAAATAGGATAATAGGAATGTGCCCAAAAAATACCTTATTTGGAAAGGTACAGATAATGACTTATATACAAATAACGGATTCATCCGAATAATATAAAAAAATATTCATTTGACTGATTATCCAAAAAGCACAAGTATAAAGTGACATTTTATATAAACATATCTAAAATTACAACAAATTTATGAATATGTGCTGCCAATATTACTAAAGTGTAAACCTTATGAACGAAAATGCGCATGTTGTTATTTCAGATGAGATGGGGCGCTCTCGATGAAATTGTGCGCTTCTGGAGCTTAAGTGTAACATTAACTAAGATACAACATCATATACACTTTCCACGTCTTGAAATGTCTATGTTAATATTTCACACATGATTCCCATTTATTTATTTATAGTCTAAACCTTAGCGTGATGTTTAACTCCTGACCTGAATAGATGATTTCACATCATCTATTCGTCCCTTAAGTTAAACTACTTCTTCTTCTTTAAACTGTGCTAAATTTGAAAATGTTACGTGTTCTTTAAATCTGGTAAGGCGCTATATAAATATAACTGTATTATTGTTATTGTTATTATTATTATCTAAATAATGGTGTCCTATTTTAAAAATTCCTGATAGACCTGTGGAACTTTCACCTGTTTGTAGGCTATATTGATTTTATTTTAATTTCTTTTAATGTTTGAAATTCTATTTATTATTCACTGCAAAAATTTGTGCTTGACATTTCACATTTTGCTTGACACCTCTTGCCTCCTGAATAATGTTGTTATACATGCAGAGACAAACAAAATATCTGTCTCATGCAGATATTAATATCTGAAATACCAGGAGAAACCATAACAAATTCCACAGTTAACGTAGCCTATAACTTCATCTTCATCTGGTAAGAACAAATACATAAAAAATAAGAAAAATTTTTAAATGATAATTGTATATTATTATTATTATTATTATTATTATTATTAATATTATTAGGATATTATTATTAAAATGCACGTACAAGGCATATTTGATTAATATGAGTAATACTCCACACCCGGTTCTATCCGAATACAGATAAAGATACAGATAATTTTGTCATATGAACAGACTGGCTCCACTGCACACCCCAATAGGATAAATAATTTTTGTAATGCTACAACTTTTGATTGCTTTGTCATATCAACACATGATTGGGAAAAAAGTTTTCCAGAATAACCTAATTTTAATGAGATAAATCATGTCAAATCTGAAAAATCAGGGGGAAAAAAGGGTAGAGCTTAAAGGGTTAAGCACATGGAGCTGCTCAAAAGTCCTTCACAAGATCACAATTCATATTAAATGAGAGAGGCGACCAGGGCGGCAGCATTTTCTGAGGCTGCATGGATACTGGGTGTTGTACACATTCCTGTTGCGTTGAAACAGAGTAACCGTGAGCGCTTCGCGCTCCTGTGTGCTCCAGTGGTGCATGCTGTTCTCTTACCAGCATTGCAGTGCACATATGCACAACATTTGTAATCACTGATGGAAAATTCTGATGTATTCCAGAGGGTGCACCATGTTGTTCTTTATTGCATGTCTTACATGATGCAATTCTTAGTAACATGAGGAACTTCACATTAAATGTAAACGTTTATGGGCATTTGTTTTGTGCATTATTGGGAGACCTCTCAAGAATATATTTCAAATTCATACTTTAATCCAAATTATATTTTGCTTTAAGACAATGAAGTCTATTTTTTGTAATCTGCACATGTTTTCGTGAAAGATTGACCAAATAGTATTTCTGTGGATTGTCATTATGGTCCAGTTGAGGAACAGTTTGTCATATTTTTAGATTTTAGTATGATTGTAAGGTCAATGTGCAGTACTTTTGTGCATTATAGTAATGCTTCCTTAAACTGCGTTTAAATGCGGTTCATATTTTATGGCTTTAGGCACAGTAGGGGTGGAGCAGTGTGCAGTCAGTGGAGAGAGAGAGAGCTCTGGCATTTCTGTCTCAAACACAAACAGATTTACTGCAAATGAGATCATCTATCAGCAGGGGACAGATATGATGTGAACAAGGGCACGGTGGAGAGGAGTGAGGGGGCGGCTGGAGCAGGGACCTCCACCCACGAAAGGACACATTCTTTCAGCCTCTGACTCTTGGCTTTTTCTCTCTGTCTACCTCTGTTCCAAAATTATGGGATGAAACCAACCTGTGGTATTTCATATGGCAGGGAATATGGCTTTTAGACATCCATGCACTTTTACAGTGAATTGTGATTTATTTTTATAGTATTTTTTTTACTTTTTGCTGTTATTTGACAGGATAATACAGACCAAAATAGAGAGAGATAGAAGAGGGAAGGGGGTCAGGACATGGCAGACAAAAGTTTTGTGTAATAAGTCAAACTTAAGAGCAGTATTTGTACATGTGAATAAATTACAACCATCCAAGTGGAAAAGATATTTGTGAACAAAACTGATTTGTGAACAAATAATTTAGACGGTTTTGTGAACCAATTCAACTGATTCATTTAAAGGGGTCATGAGTTGAAGAATACAATTTTCCTTGATATTTTGAGGTCATTTGTGGCATGGGGGGCGTGGTCGTGTGTCGGTCTGCGGGCGAGAGAGAGAGCGGTAAGGCTTGTCACCTGGGTTTTAATTACCTCTAACACCTGTGTCTTGTTATAGTGATACGGAGAGAGACATTTAAGGAACGCCAAATGTCGAGAGGGGGAGAGAGTGAATGCATGAAACACGACAGCCAGAGAGTGGAGACCTGTGCCCTGTTGTGTACAATTATAACGACGGTTACTGTTGTATCTGTGTCGAAGTACGGAAATTAAAGATACTAAACTTGAACCTGCCTCATTGTCTCCTGACTCCTCATCGCCCCAACCAAACCAGTTTACAGTGGTGCCGAGAACCCGGGTTTGGAGGAGAGTGCCGCTATGGAGCCTTCACCACTGGCCGAAGTCATCAACGCCCTCACCAGCATCCAGCAGACACAACACCATGCCCTCTTGGAGGTTCGCCAGGAGCAAGAGCAACGCTTCCAAGTCTTGCTCCAGGCACAAGCCGAAGACCGGCAAGCGCCATGGAGCCTGATCACCGGAGAGGGGCTGGTGCTGCGTCCTCCTCGGTGCCCACCCCACCGCTTGCCCTCGCGAAAATGGGGCCAGCGATGATCCGGAGGCCTTCCTCGACCTGTTCGAAAAACGGCGGAGGTATGGAGGTGGCCTCCCGAGCAGTGGGCGGTCCGCCTACTGCCCCTACTTTCGGGAGGTGCAGCTGGCAGCACAACAACTTCCCGCCAGCCTCCTGGACTATAGCCACCTGAAAAAGCCATCCAGCAACGGGTCGGTCGCACCTCGAGCAGAATCGACAGTTGTTCCGCTTGTTAAGCTGGGAAGGACGGCGCCCGCTTGCGCTTTGCGCAACAGCTACGTGACGCCTGCCGGAAATGGCTGCTGGTGGGGGAACCCGCGACGCCGTGGAAGTGGTCGACATGGTCGTACTGGAGCAGTTCGCCTCCCAGCTTCCCGAGGCATGTCGGAGTGGGTCCAGTGCCACCGCCCGGCGCCGTTGGATGGAGCCGTCCAGCTGGCAGAGGACTACATGGCGGCGCTCCCAGGAGACGGCGAGGCAGTATCACCTCCCTCTCTCTCCCTCTCTCCACCCCCTGTGCATACTGTTCCCTCCCCTTCTCCCCGCTCCCCTCAATCCCGCCCAGTTCCGCTCTTCGTGAGGTGGGGAGGCCCACCTAGACCCCGACCCCGGTCCAGAGGACCCTTTCCCTTTTCTGCCCCTTCAAACCCCCCTGTCTCTCTCCTGCTATTCTACCCAGGCTGGCGAGCCCGCCCCACGAGTGCGGAAGGAAGACCTGGGCCGGTCTGTTGGAGCTGCGGGAAGCCGGACATAGCCAGGAGCGGTGTCCAGTGATGGAGGTGGGGACACTGGTTCGAATCCCCGACGCTCCACAGGCCGCCTCGATCGGGCAGGAATGTATCGCGATACCGGTAAGGGTGAAGGGGATACACATCAAGCTTTGGTGGATACAGGTTGCTCTCAAACCTCGATCCACCAACGCTTGGTGCAAGGCGGGGCATTGGATAGAGATAAATTGGTGAGGGTGAGGTGTGTGCATGGTGACATTCACAAATATCCAGTGGTTACCATTGAGATACGATTCAGGGGGAAAAGACAATGAGGCAGGTTCAAGGTTAGTATCTTTAATTTCCGTACTTCGACACAGATACAACGGTAACCGTCGTTATAATTGTACACAACAGGGCACAGGTCTCCACTCTCTGGCTGTCGTGTTTCATGCATTCACTCTCTCCCCCTCTCGACATTTGGCGTTCCTTAAATGTCTCTCTCCGTATCACTATAACAAGACACAGGTGTTAGAGGTTATTAAAACCCAGGTGACAAGCCTTACCACTCTCTCTCTCGCCCGCAGACCGACACACGACCACACCCCCCATGCCACATCATTGTACTATAAAAACATACTATAAGTTTCAGAAATCAAAACTTCCTCCTAACTGCAAAAAGAGCATTTGTTGAAAACAAGCATCCACATTGTGATGTCACATTGTGGTAGATATGTGCATCTGACCGCCAACACAACAACATTTACTATTAAGTCTTAATGGAGAAGCAGCAACAACACCGAGCATTTCTGATAGGGGGACAGAACTAGGGTAGAAAATTATCATGTTTTACAAATATATGTTTTGTGTGCATAACACTTTACTAATATACATTGATGAGCCAAAACATTTTGACCAAATACCTAATATTCAGTTAGACCCACCGAGGCATGGACTCTGCGAGACCCCTGAAAGCATTCTATGGAATCTGGCACCAAGACATTAGTAGCAGATCCAGTTAGTTTTAAGGTGGAGCCACTTTGGATCAGACTTGTTGGTCTGGGGAATTTGGGGGCCAGGGCAACATCTTGAACTCTTCATCATGTTCGTAAAACCATTCCCGAACAGTGCGTGCAGTGTGACAGGGTGAATTATCCTGCTGAAAGAGACCACTGCCATAGATGGAATACCATTGCCATGAAGGGGAGTACCTGGACCTGCAACAATGGCCGTGCGCCCTGAACCCAGGAACCAATCATCTAGCTGCGAAGGCTCAGGAGAGGACAGAATGTTCCAGTCTAACCCAACACTCGCGGCGGCACGGGTAAGCATAGCGGTCAGCTCTGCATCTGCCTCAGACTGGGCGTGCAGACCCAAAGGTGGCAGCCCAGTTGAGTCCTCAGAGTACAACATCGCCATTGTATTCTCCAATGCAGCGATCAAGAACTCATTCTGCTCGTGAGCCCCTAAAGAGGCATTAAGCTGGCCATTAGGTGAGCTGGTCTTATTTCGGAACTCAACGGTGGCAAACGAGCGTACTGGGGAACGGGAGGTCCGCAGGGATTTACCGGGCGAGACTGCGCCCATTGAACTCCCCAAATCACCAGGCAGGTCGGCCTCATACCCATGGGAAGAAGGTTCAGCACTGGGGGTGGCTCTTTCGATGATGGACAGGGGTCATCATGGGCACTCTGACCAGTCTGCGGCTACGCAGCCCCATGCGCAGCAGGGTACAATGCTCTGTGTGATAAATTCCTCCCATAACCATCATACAAATTTTCAGTGATTTGTGCCACAGTTGGCCTTCTGTCGGTTCAGACTAGATGGGATAGCCTTCGTTGCCCTCGTGCATTGATGAGCCTTGGGCACCCAATACCCTGTCAACGGTTTGTGGTTTGTCCCACCTCGGACCACTGTCAATAGGAACTCACCACTGCTGCCCCGGAGAACCCCACAAGCCTTGCTGTTTCAGAAATGCTCTGGCCCAGTCTTCTGCCATAACAATTTGGCCCATGTCAAAGTCACTCAGGTCTTTACTCCTGCCTATTTCTCCTGCATTCAACACGTTGACTTTGAGAACTGATTTTTCGCTTACCATCTAATCCACTCAGATCTTGACATGTGGCCTTGTTAGGAGATGATCAACATTAATCGCTTCCCCTGTGAGTGGTCATAATATTTTGGCTCATCAGTGTGTAAAAAGTGAACCTCAAGGGAAAAATTATAATGATCCCTTTAAAGGAGCTGACTCAAAAAACACTATTCATTCACAAATTGGACAATTGCTAACTCGCCAAGGACTGCTAGCGCGGACATGCAGATTATTCTGTGAATAACATCTTAATTTTAAACTGCTACCATATGGCTTTAGAAGATTTGGAATATATCACACAATTTTGCATTGCGATTTTTGAAGCTTGAAAGCTTCAGACCCCATTCGTTATCATTGCTTTGAGAAGTGCGCCCAGCACAGTCTTCAGAATGTCACCTTTTTGAGTTCCACAGAAGAAAGAAAGTCATATGACCTTGAAACAGCAGAATTAAAATTTTTGGTTGAATTTCTATATTCAATAAGTATAAAAACATTGCAATGAAAGATTTCTTTGTGCTGTAATGAAAGAATCTGTGGCTTTACTTTTTCAATTTTGCGGGCTGCCTCATGACTCTTTAATTCTCACTCCCATGCAACTGTGACTGCAGTAGAATTATCCTGAAATGACTTGTAGATGTTTGTTTTTTTTAATAGGCACCAAAGGAGGAGATCTCTGAAGTTGATGACGATCTTGTTCGCAAAACCCCTCAACATTCTTCATGGGAAAATGAGCTCTGACACGTTCCCAATGTAATATCTCCACACACTGGTCCTCTTTCGGCAGCTGAGTGAAATGTTTGAGACAAAGCACGGCATAGGTGCAAAAAAACTTGTTAATTAAAGTCAGCAGATTCATCGTGAATAGGTGCAAGTTCTGTGTGGAATGTCACATTCTGAGAATTAGGCCCATCTCTAGCCAGTAAGGTTGCATTAACTCATGGTCATGGGATTAGATGTTTCCACACCCTTAACTGAAAGATCTTTCTGAATCTTTCAGAAATTGCCACTTAAGTGTCCACGGTTTCGGAAAACAGAGGACACGTTTCTTCGCAAACATTTGTGTCGCACAAGGTTAGGTTTCCTTCTGTGCGACTGCATCAGGATGCTGGTGGAATCTGCCTACATTTTTAGGTGCTGTAGTTAAGCCCTACAAAATCAGTGGATTGCTTGCAATACACAGTATGAATATGCATGTTTTCAATATGCTTTTTTTTCTTAGTTTAATGACTTTGTAAATCCCCAAATAATATTCATGTTTTTTGTTTAACTCTTGCAACACTTACGATGTTTTACATGATTTGAAACACATTAGTGAGATAACAATGAACAATTCTTCCACCAAGTGATAAAGTTCATTAGCCTTGGTACAGGCAGTTTACCGCTAAGGAACTAAACACATAAATATCAAATACCACAAAAAATCATTTCAACTCGTCCTTCCTTTTCTTTGAAAAAAACAAAATGCAAAAATCGAGTGAATGGGGCCAATTTGCTGCAAATGCTGTCGATTGAGCTTAACTTGTATTGAACCCAGAAGGTTCCTTTAAGTTTGCATTTAATGTTGTGTGTGCAACCTCAAAACCATCGATCAGTTAATAAACAGAAACGTGGAAATTCAAACCAGCACAATAGAGAGCCGGGAAAAATACAGTACTAACAGTTATAATGCCAGTAGTCTCCTATAGCTAGACTTTTGATTATCAGTATAAATTCTTTGCAACTTATTCTGACCTAGAGCACTTACTTTGGTTTGACAGAAACCAATTGACTGACATTTAAAGCAACTTGTGATGAAGAGCCTGCGAGTCGGTCTCCATCACAGGATAAGATAAGATTCAACGTTATTTTCATTGTGCAATGTAAACATACAGAGCCAATGAAATGCAGTTGTTTTAGCATATCCCAACTAGCTGGGGTCAGAGTGCAGGGTCAGCCATGAAACAGCGCCCCTGGAGCAGATAGGGTCAAGGGCCCAACAGTGACATCTTGGTGGTAGTGGGGCTTGAACCCCTGACCTTCTGGTCAGTAACCCTGAGCCTCAACCACTTAGCATTTCTAAACTAACCAATGAAAGTAGGGAATCTCAATGGTTTAAAAATACCCACTGATTTGGAAAGCCCATTTTTGTTCTGCTGATATATAAGTCTCCAAATATACTCTGGCCTCAATTGTTTAGGGAGGTGGGTAGGTTAGAATGTTTTTATGTAAACTTGTTTTTATTATTGCTTTTAAACACTATTTATTTGCACATTTTGCACCTCTAATGGATTAAACATATTTTTGGAACACCATTCCTTCTCTCTGGTGTGATTCTCCCTGTGATCGCACTATCACCCTATCACACAACTAAACACAGTTGTTTTTAAGTGCTATATAGGGGCACATTAATCTGAAATATTACCACATAGATTTCACAATAAAAGACTGTGTGCAAAAACTCTGCCCAGTAGTAATACATACCAATCAATGCACTGATACATCTCAGAAAACAAAGCTGAATATTCTGCTTTTGGATATCTAGTTTACTTGCACTTACGTGCCTCAAACAAAACTCATAAACATCTGTTAAATTTTTGATGCCAAAAAAAAAACTCAAAAACTTTGCCAAATCCAGAACTGATTTGTTCGCTCACTGTATCAACTTTTGTAAACACAAATTTGTTTCCAGACAGACTGATTCAAACCTGTGCGCTCTACCCCAAGAAATTGTGTAAAGCCAGCCAATCAGATTGGAACTGCTGATTTCAGCCAGCTCTAGTCAATTTTGTGTGCTTTATGCATCAGACGGTCAGTAAACGGACTGTCAATGTGTCATCTAAGATAATAATACCAGTCCTGGCATTTTAATGTAATGTTTGAATTATTTTCCTGACAGCGCACCCTGTAGATACCATCACAGTGCTGTTTAATGTATATGTAACTAATCATTTAAATGTTCATAAACTGCATATTTTTGCTTCAGGAACTGTTATTATCTGTTGTCTTTGTCTCTCTCTCCCCCACCCCACCCTCCCTTTTTGTGTCCTGCCCAGTGGCTATGGCTTTAAAACCTGGCAGGCATCAACGATGACATTTTGTTTGTGGGGGAATTTAACATAGTGTCACCACAGGCAAGAGGGCACTTTCTCTTCCTCTTTCACACTTTCTCTTTCTCTGTGCCACAAAATGGTTGACATTTATGACAGACATAGCAATAGCCAAGTGTGCTGAAATATTCATACCCTGGCTCATGAAGACTGGCATTTTTGAAAGGAAAAATGCAATCATTGTGGCTGCCTAGGGGCTGAGACAACTATTGTTGTCGTGTACATGACAAGAGTTTTTTGCTCTTTTTATTTATTTTTATTTTTTTACCTTTACTTTGGGCCTTGATTAAATATGCAACTGATGTATAAAAATTTAAAATTAAAAAAGGTTGTCATAGCTAACAGTGCCACTAGAAAGGCATATATGTTACCACAATAATGCTACGTGGTGGCACGTTCACCTACCCAATAACAATGCACTTTTTATTATACAAAATAGCATTGAGAGGCCAACATGGTGACAATAGCTATCCACCTTTCCATGTTCTCCCCAAAATTAAAGGAATAGATCACCTAAAATTAAAGTTTTCTCATCATATACTCACCTTCATGGCATCTCAAACTCGTTTGACATTCTTTCTTCTGTGGAACACAAGTAAAGATATTTTGAAGGATGACTTTTGTGTGTTTTTGTCCATACAATTTAAGTCAATGGGGTCCAAAACTATCAAGCTCCAAAAAGGACATAAAGTGGACTCAAGTGGTTTAATCCTTGTCCATATACATACGGACAAAAACACATAATTTATCCCTCAAAAAAATCTTTATATGTGTAAAAAAAAAAAGAAAAGTCATACATTTTTGAGATGGCATGATGGTGAGATAGTTCACCCAAAAATGAAAATTCTCGCATCATTTACTTCCATCCCAGATGTGTGACTTTCTTTCTTCTGCTGAACACAAATTAAGATATTTAAAAGAATATTTCAGGTCTGTAAGTCTATACAATGCAATTGAATTGGTGGCCAGAAGTTTGAAGGTTCAAAAATCACATAAAGGCAGCATAAAAGTTAAATTAAATTAAATTCTTTCATATTCTTCTTCTTTTGATTTTTTACGATTTGACCTCTTTGTGTATATCTCACACTTCTGGACTAGGAGGAGAATTTGTAGTACAAAATTACTTCAAAATTTCTCTGTTTCTCACCCACACCTATCATTTCACTTCGGAAGATATGGATTTAACCACTGGTGTCGTATAGACTACTTTTATGCTGCCTTAATGTGCTTTTTGGACCTTCAAAGTTCTGGCCACCATTCACTTGCATTGTATGGACCTACAGAGCTGAGATATTCTTCTAAAAATCTTAATTTGTGTTCAAAAGAAGAAAGAAAGTCAGGCACATCTGGGATGGCATGATGAGAGAATTTAAAACATAAAAGTTTTTTTATTAACTTTTTTAATTCAAATATTATTCAAATTAAATGTTCAAAGTCTTAACTATAAATGTTTCAGTGATAGAATCATCTCAGCTAATCAATTGCTCTCTTTTGTTGTATTCAAAGTTACACATTGCTGCTGTGAAACATGGGTGTGGCTACTTTCATCTTCTCCAGGAGGAACAGGAGGAGCAGAGGAGAGAAATAGAGAAGAGGGAGGTGTTGAGATGCACTGAGCTTCGACCTCCCACTGTGTCTGGTTCAGATGAGGACAGTGATACAGAGAGGTGCAGTAAACTATGAGATGATTGCAAAAGAGATGTCTTTCATTTTATTTATTGTCTTTTCACTTTCAGACTTTTGTTGAATGATATAACAGGCCAAAAAATACCATTGACTTACACTGAAGGAGGGATTTCAGCTACTGCATATCTAGGGACCAGAATATCATAGATATTTGGAAGTGGCCTCTTTTGACTTGGACCAGTAAGTAACCAACTAGGGGCCGGATTCACAAAACATTCTTAAGAATGACACTCTTAACTCCTTTTATCTCATTATTTTCTAACGTAAGAAACATTACTTGAAATTACAAGAAATTCTTGTAATTTATCTTTAGAACTTTCTAAATTTGTTTTCTAGGAAGATTTTCCGAACCCACTCCGACCCCAGAACCCCCTGGCAACTGCATAGCAACACACTAATAACCACTCAGTTTCAAATACACAGCAATGTCCTGGAAACAAAAAACAAACAACACCACAACAACATTTCGGCAAGTTTTGAACAGCCAAACACAACTCTCGTTGTCTTAAGAAAATGTTTTTGATTTGTAAATAATAGCACCTAATAAACATGCAAGAAAAAAAAATCCTAAAAATTGATGGCAACATATGTGGACAAAGGGACCATGTTTTAACATTTTAAATAATACCAAGTTATAGACATTCAGATTTTTTTTATTTTTTTTATCAAATTGTTTATGTTTCCAGGAGTGTTGGTTATTCATGTTTTTGAGACGTAACAGACATTACATCAGAAAATAGCATAATTAATTCTGATTCAAAGTATTGGCCAGCATCATCATATCCCTGCCAACCATAAAAATAAATAATAAATTCTTAATCTATGTACTGATTACCATTGTCCCATGTCTGCCAAATATGTTGAGTGGTCCAAACATCATCTGCAGCCTGAAATTGAACTTTAGAAATGAATGCATTTGGCTGCATAGGAATGTTATAGGATGCTCCTTTGCTCCCTATTTAGTGAATGACTTGATCTCCAGTGTGCTGTTTGTCTACACTGGAATCTCAGAACAATTCGAAATGCATCTTATTTTCATCCTAACTCCATATAAAGCCTTTTGGATGAACCCATTGATTCTCAATGTGATAAATGCACAGTAAATATAAGATTTTTAAGGAAAAAATGTGCTGAAGTACGCATTAGTGTACAATGAGTTTGGCAGCGGTGCGTTTCATGAGAAATTGCTCAGATTTTAAAAATGGCTTAGTGGCTGACTCATCAAATAATCTTTTGACTCATTAAGTTCATTAGGTTTTTAACCAGACGTAGTTTTGTTGGGTCTCTCCCAAAGACAAACTCTGCAGTGGTCGCGCTGTGTTGTTTCGTCACATGACTATGTTAGGAGTCTCCTGAACTGAGATTACAGTAGTTGGTTTAAATTAAATTAAATCCTGCATTGCATAAAGCGAAGCCAAAATACAACATCCACACATGTGTACGTGGGGTCGCACGAGGTTATACTTTTTCCATGTTATTCTGGGCTATGACTTTGTACGTCAGTGTCTGAGAGGTTAAAAGGTTAATCAAAAAAAGTATGAAAAAAAAAACCCATGTTGTTCCAAACTTGTATGACTTATTTTTTCTTTAGTGTAAAAAAATTAGAAGTTAGGCAGAGTGTTCCAATGAACGTGAATGGTGACTGGGGCTGTTATGAGGGTGAGTAATGACAAAGTAGTGGTTTTACAACTAAAAAACGGAAAAGTGGCACATTTCAGCTTGTTTTTTCTTACTTAACAGTTAGAAAAGCACACGCCTCCTCCTCAAATTTTCCCTGACACTAACATTTCACACAGAAATGAAAATGCACTAAACAAGATGGAAAACAGGGAAATAATGCCTGTCTCTGCTGAAATGATCCACAGCAATCAGAGAGTTTTCACTGTGAGGGTCTCAAAACAAAATTCATTCAAGCATCAGCCTTGCCCAGCAGGAGAGAGCGATTACCCTCTGACTAGAAGGATCTAATGCAGCAAAATGAACAGATAAAATACACACAGATCATTTACAGTGTCTCTTGATGGAATGGAATGTCAGACTGGAGTCAAAGTACATCTTGGTTGCATCATTACTCCTTTAATAACATATTTACATTTTCTAGCTGCACTTTTTGATGGGGTTTCTTTACACTGTAGTTACCTCTAGTGGCCTGTTGTGGTGGTGTGGGCCAATAAGATATGAGCTTGTAAGGAAAGGCTGTCTTCATTTGCAGTGCCACACCACATGGTTGTTGTTTGAGATTACAGTTGATAATAATCAACAATTCAAAATAACTTAACCATTTTTACTACATATTTTTTTATAGGGGGTATGGGGGCAAGTTGTCACTACAATGTCTTTGTAAGGTTTTGAGTCAGAGCTTGAATTGCATAATTGCTTGTTTTCTCTATCAGTGGTCTTAAATGTTGGTTTCAATCACCTAGTTCAGCACACTCCTAAATTATAATACGTTCTGAGAATTCTACCCTCCAAACCAAAATTCCAATATTGTCATATTTTTGTATCTGTTGTGTATACAAGTAAACACAGTAAAATCCACACATGTCAAAAACAAGGCAAGGGTCAATTTGCAACCCAAGGTTTGAACTGTGTTCTCACAACAAGAGTATTTTTAATTAATGCCATGTTGTTACATGTGTTTTACATGTAATTTCATTCATTAAAGGAATGTTTGGGGTTCAATACAATTTAAGCTCAATTGACAGCATTTGTGGCATAATGTTGATACCACAAAAAATATTTTCAATTCGTCCCCTGTTTATTAAAGAAAAAAGTGAGCATTTCTGTTGTAGTAAGGCACTTACAATGAAAGTGAAAGGGGGCCAGTTTATACACATTAAAATGCACATAGTTTAAAAATTATAGCCACAAGATGTAAACATTATATGTGTTAACATGATTTTAGTGTGACAAAATCGCTTACTAATCTGATCTGTGTAAATTTATGTCCAATATTACAACTTTGTTGTCATGGCGACACATGTAACACTGTAACTACACTTTAAATCACTTTAACATGTATAATGTTTACATCTTGTGGCTATACTTTTGAAACAATGAGTATTTTAATGTTTATTAACTGGCCCCCTTTCACCTCCATTGCCATGTGCCTTACTGTAACAACACATTTTCCTTCTTCTTCTTTTTTGTAATTTTCTATTTTTTTTATAAATTTGGTACTAGTAAAAACTTTTTTTTAATCAATATTATGCAGTTAATTGGGCTTACATTGTTTTTAACCCAGAACATTCCTTTAATAAATTAAAATTTATTTAGCCAAAACAATGGTTTGATATATACGATATACGTACCCCAAAATTGGGTCAAACATAATTTTTCTATAGTGTCAACTAACCTAGGTGTCCCCTGTAGCTCTTGTGAGAACTTGCATTTACATTTAGTCATTTAGCAGACATTAAGCGACTAACAAATGAGGAACATAGCAAGCAATTTCTCATACAAAAGTCAACAATATCTGCAGTAATGTAATGCATGCCAAGTTCTAAAAGTGGCTAGAGTAGTATAGAAGCTAGCATAGAAGGAGATATGGAAAAGGAATTCTTATTTATTTAATTGTTAATTTTACCTTGATTCGGATCACAGACTTTTAATTTGATTTGGGCAGCTATAGGTAACCAATGAAGTGAAATCAAGAAAGTGAGGTAACGTGAGCCCTCTTAGTCTGACTTAAGATCAGATGCTGTGCTGTGATCTTGACCATCTGCAGTGGCTTAATATTGCTAGCTGGGATTGACTTCCCCTAGTAACAACTTGCCCTGGTCTCCCCTACTTGAAATGAGCTCGGATACAAATCCTGTTCCATCACCATTGGGACTTTCAGCTGTATATAAAATTCCTGGTTGGTCCCTGAAAATATTATACTGCAATTTTGATCTGAATCCTCTACATATTAGCTAAATCACCTGTTGTTTGCGTAATGCTAAGCTTGTTATCTACCAACAGCATTAGGTGGATCTCATTCACTTGAGTCCTGATTAAGCATCTTAACCTTGATGTTTGAACAGAAAGCAAAGACAGAAAGTGACGGCTGCAGTCTACATTGAAAATAGAAGTGAAAATTAATTAATTTATGCATGGAGATAGCTGTTAGCTTGTAACAAATGGGTCATGCAAAAAAAGAGGTTGTTTAACTCAGGAAAACTGCCTGTAGTTGGTTGGTCTGTCCTTGAGCACAGTTGTGGTTTTGTTCTAGGACCCAGATTTTAAATTGGAAGTAGTGGCCCACAGTACCAAAATTGTTATTTTACAAAGAAAAAGCCACAAGGCATTTTTTTTTCCAAAAGCAGCTTTCTAAATACATTTACCTGGACAATCACCACTGAAACAACCTTGAGATAACTGCATTCCTCAAGTGCAAAATGTCTTCCAGTACATCGCCTGAATCTTCCAGAGTTTCAACCAGCAATCTTAAAATTACTAGCCCTGAGCATTTCCAACAAAGCCAACGCTGGTTTTGGAGGTTTTCAGTATGTTGAGATCTTCTAATATGCATTACAGACCATGTCAACTGGAATTTACAGCATCGCAGCATCTTTTTTACAGTTCAGTAGCAATTTTTCACTCATCTGAGCTAATTAATGGTTGTAGCTGAATACAGTATGTGGCTTAGCTGTTATGATAAAATTACAATTGTCTTTGAGAGCATAATTTAAACTCTTGTTCACAATTGATTTCTAAACCAAAATGGACATTTGGAGATGGATGCATTGCATTGTGAACTATAGGCAATATAGGCATAACTGATGGAAATGCAAATTATCGCAAAAATTTCACAAGTGTTGACGCTTTTCCATTTAACTCTAGCACGTAAACTCTACTTCAATACTTCAAATGTCACAAAAAACTTGTTTGGAAACACTTTTTGTCGAGAAAAATATATTGTCACATGACAATCATTAGTTTGTGTTAATCATGACAACAAGTTATACAATTTATTGTACATGAAGCATTACTCACACTGTTATGGATTGGCATAAACAGCATACACACACAGATCCGATGCCGCAAGCACATCTGCATCATCACACTTCAGGAGTGCCAACACAAATATGTAGTATCATGCACCTGTCATCTACAAGTGCATGGAGATCAAATGAATGGCCACTCTTTGCAATTAATTTAATAGCCATCTGTTTATTTATTAAAGTTGCTCATCCACACCATTCATAATAATAGACGGTGGTCATGGAATTAGCGGCAATTAGCCTTACCCTGTTATGAAAATGAAAAAAGTTGGCTGAATGACATTCTCAGAATGTTCTATGCTTTTTTCAAGACTATAAACTATCAGAACTATTTGTCCAATGCTAAAAACTGATCATGTGTATCATTTGTTTTCATCTTAACCTCCTCAGTGTGGGTTATTATGAAGGGGCAGTCTAGCAACTTCCTCCATATAGAGCTTTACATTTGAATGTTCTATGTACAATAAGAATGGGTCTTATAAGTTTTATGGTCTCTGCCGGCCACCCTAATATAGAGTAAAGCTGACTGAATCAAGCAAGTTTCACTCTGTGCTGTCACAGAGCTCTGGTGATCATATCCATTGAGCATGCTGAATGTACGTGTCCACTGGGGTGCCCACTGTTTTCAAATCATTCCGATGAGAATCCACCTCGCAAGCGTGGTGCTCGGCTCCCATTGAAATGAATTGAAAACCCTCACTTTGCTTCGCTCACCACTTGGCAGCGACACCCTGCATGATGTACACAGGGGTAAGTTATGGGAGGCATGAATACAACTAAATTTGCTTCGGCAGTGGCTCCGAGTCGCTCGATATATGTAGAATTTTTAATGCAGGAAAAACCTCTGAAAAGGTCACCAACCACAGAGGATAGTAAAAGTGATGGATTCACCCACAACTGCCGGTATTTACCTGCATCTGGCAGGTGTTAATTTCAAACCCTGCTAATCATACTGGTCAAGTGACACACAAATCATGGCTAGTATTAACAGTTATTGTATCAGCCTTCCAGGTTAGGCTGTGGATCGAGTGATCTTTTCTCTCTTTTTTTTTATCTGCATGCACTTCACTTTTACCAGTCGATTTTACTTTAAACAATTTTATTCATTTATTGAAAAACAAAAAACTTATACCAAAAATATTTCTAAGAAATAATAATCCTTGTTTATCCATTGTTCCACTGGCATTTTTTTGCAGTGACTTGCAAATCACTCTACAACAACAGGTTAAAAATATGAATACACATTAGATTATAAATACAAGTATTAACATAATAATAATATTTGAAAAATAAACCATGACCTCTAGAAAGTTTAACCCAAATTTTTGTTTCATAAAACCACTATATCATTGATGTTCCACTATATTTTCAGAGTTTGGACACAAAATGTATTACCACCTGCTGGTTGAATCTCCAAACTGCAAATGCAAGAACTGAATTTAGACTTTGTGCTGAAAACAGAATTGCTTCTGAAATGTCTTGGTGCAATTACCTATTTCTCAGGAAAATAGCAAATTGCTTTGCGTCACTTCATTAACATAAAATACACCCACAGTTTGCGCGCATACACCCACAAATAGTGCAAACACTCCCAACTATGCCCACTTGTGCTTTGCACTCTCACAAAAATTGGAAAATAATTGTGCATGGTCGTAGTGCCTAGCGCTATACTAGCGCTGTCACAAAAATAGAGCCCACAGAATCTACATCATGACATCTATGTGACACATCTTAAGAAGAAGAATTAACAGTAATAAAATAAATGAGATCTTTTAGAAAGAAGAACAAAAATCAAAATTAATGGACCAACTATATGTTCATAGAGTTTATATTGAAGTAAATGGGGAGATACAGAGAAAAAGGAAGACAGACAGAGCAGAATTTATTCCTTCATCTCCTGGAGCTACAGGTTGGTACTCATGATGGATGGAGAGAGAGAGCCCAAGACAAATGGAAAGTGAGAGAGAGATTGTAAGCTGCATCTCCCAGAAGAGCCTGGAGGGGCTTCTACCATCCCAGAATCCAATTTCCAATAAAGTGAAGCTTTATGGGAAAACGGCACAGCACGGCAGAGAGCAGATATTACAAAAAATAATGAAACTTTATCAGCAGACGTTAAGACCCAGCCCAAGAGTAGCGAGCTAAAATGTGCGCACTTGTTTTCCTCCATCCCTCTATTTCTTGCCGTCCTCTCAAGGTGACATATGATTTTGAGAATATTCCAGGTTTGTTGAGCACATTATGGAGAGATCACACAAATTATTAATATGTCAAGAATTTTGAATGTCTCTTTATCAGTCTGTCCTTCTCTCTCCATATCTTTCAGGGACTTTGGAAGAAACAGCACCATGATAAAGAGACTGAATAAGGAAAAGGCAAAAGAGGCCAAGTGGGAGCAGTTTATCGCACCTCCGAATGCTTGCTCTACCAAATCATCTTTTTCATGTTGGATTGTTTGTGTAACTCCACTGAGATTCTATGAAGCATTATGTTCTCTTAAAGCATGCCGGTACGTATAATGGTCTGGTGCAACTTCAGTTACTATTAGGGATAATTACACAGTGTGCAGACAGATGTGCATATAGATTCAAATACACATTTTACCCAGTTAAATGCCCAGTGTAGTATTTTTATTTGTATAGTGCATTTCACAACACACAACATTTCAAAGCAGCTTTACAGAAAATGATGCTTTAGCAGAAAATGAAACTAATATTTATAAAGTCTTAGAGTCATCATTATGTAGTTGTAATAGTAAATTGAGTATAAAAATAAATAATTAAATAATAATTGTATTTAGAACACCAGTAAGAAAGCCAAATGTGACTGTGGCAAGGAACACAAAACTCCTTATGATGTTGGTTAATGAAGAAAAATAACCTTTGGAGAAAACCAGGCTCACTGTGGGGGCCAGTTCCCCTCAGGACCTAAACCATGCTAATGCAAGTCCACAAATGACATCATAATTATCCAGCCTATTCAAGAGCATGTTGTGATCTATGATGTCAAAGGCAGCACTAAGATCTAAAAGCACTAGAAGAGAAATGCAACTGCGATCAGATGATAAGAAAAAGTAATTTGTAGCTCTGATAAATGCAGTCTCTCTACTGTGATGGGGCCTAAATACTGACTGAAATTGTTCATATATACCATTTCTCTGTAGAAATGAACATAGTTGGGAGCAGGGTTGGGAGTGTTACTTTTGAAATGTATTCCACTACAGATTACAGAATACATGCTGTAAAATGTCATTTGTAATGCATTCCATTAGATTACTCAAGGTCAGTAATGTATTATAAATACTTTGGATTACTTCTTCACTGGTAGATTTTTTTCACTCATTTTGGCTATAAAAACTATAAGACAAAATACATGTTAAAAATACATTCTCTGAAAAACCTAAATATCTTATGCGGCGTTGCTAAAACAAGATAAATCAAATTGATTTAATTTTAAGGATTAGTTTTATATTTTTAAAGGAAAACAAGATTTTTGCCCTATTATCAAAGGTCTTGCAAGAAAAGAAGAAATTATGATCCAACGTGAATTTTCTTGATAAAAAATTATGATCGTGCCTGGTAACATGTGCATGTTTAATGGTTAGAAATAGCATTTTAGCTTAGCATAAAGCTGACAATTTACCCTAACAGTAATCCTGTTACATGTATTCTGTTACTCCCCAACCCTGGTTGGGAGGACACTACATTTTCTAGTATGTTCGACATAAATGGGAGATTTGAAATTGGTCTACAATTAGCTAATTCTCCAGGAACAAGCTGTGGCTTCTTATTAAGCAGTTTTATAACTGCCATTTTAAAGTTTCTTGGGACATGTCCTAAGGATAGCGAGGAGTTAATAATATTAAGCTATTACACATTAAATATAACTGCATTTAAGATGTAATGTCTGGGTGATTCCTTTAAAGATGCTCCACAATCAAGTTTTGCTTAAGCGGAGCGGCAGCTCTAGCACCACATATTCCACAATAAGAGTGCTTCTGTATTTACTTACTTTGTATTTTTGCATTATAATTCCCTTGTACTTTGTGATGTACATCACCTGAAGCTGTTTGGAAAGTTTAGAGTACATCTGGACTGTGAGCTGTGTAATTCTTCCTCTCCTCAGTCAGGCACGAACTACCAGCGCTCTCTTATCATTAGAGTTTAAAGTGATCTCATGTTACATTAAATTAGATCGAACGAATACACGACAATGAAAATATTTGTCGACAATTTTTTTTATTGTCGACGTTGTCGATAACGTCAACTAATCATTTCAGCCCTACCAGTTACACATGTAGCCTCGATTCCCTGAGATGAAGGGAAGTAGTATGAAGTAGTAGTGCAGCCAAATTTTGCAATGTCTCGTTCCCTTCATCTCAGGGAGCCGAGGTTACATGTGTAACCGCAGACGTTCCCTATCATTTCAGTTCAGGAACGGAGTCCCATCATGCTGCACTACGCAGTGCCATACCCTAAGATGCACCAGGTTACAAACACTATGTCTTCAAGTGTGTATGAAAATAAATAACCCCACATGGTGAAAACAAGACAGGAAATTAATGTTAATCTGAGGATCTATATGAGTATATAATACACACAGAATAATTTAAACCTTCATAACTAGAGGTAGGGAGGGAGGTTTTATTCTGTTAGGAGTGCTTGTGACTTCTAGTGGGAGTAAACTAGCAGCCTACACAGTCAGCTGTATTAAAATGATAACAGGTAACCCGCCCATAATAAGGACCTTGGGTTCACCTGCTGGGTGTTGGAAAAGTAAGCTCTCTAGACAGAGAGGACTCAAGAAGTGATGGATGCCACGTCTAGGTTATAAAACCTCGCAAACGTGTTCTGCGAAGACCATCCTGCTGCAAAGTATATATCCTGTAAGGATACACCATTTATCCATGCCCTGTGATTCATAAGCAAAAGCGATCTCATCAACGATCCAGTCAGAGAGCCTAGTGTAAATGTCATGAACATAATGTCACTATGGTCTGATCTTAATGGTCCAACAATATAGGTTTTATATCCTTATATCCCAAATTTAATTTCTTGTTTTATTTTGATGTTGTGGTGAAATGTGACATGGAGATTCTTTTACTGTAATTTCTTTCTCTCCCTCCTTATACAACGGACACGGCATCTCGCGTCCACCACGCATCTCTTCAGAACAACACCCGACCTGGAAGTCCTCCACTCGCAATATGGTTTCTTCCTTACTGACAACGTCATCGGCTCCAGAACATATCTGTGATGAGCCTGTCTTTAGTGAGGGTTTCGAGACTCTGATTGTGAAAGAGTCCGATTCACCACACGGTCAGCCTTCGCCACTTTTCCTCAGTCTGTCTCAGTGGCTACGTTTAAATGCACATGAGATTAGAATGTGATTAAGGCAATACAGCGATTAAACTGAATCTCATGTAAACAAAATATTGTGATTATGCTTAAGCAGCGTAATGATAATCGCTTTAAGATATGTGGAGTCGATCTCTGTGCAAGTTTTTGACTTTTTTTCGTAAGTCAAACTGAAAAATATTCGGTTACTAAAGCCTTTGTAGAAATTTGCTATTTACAGTCAGATATGATTACTTTAATCCATGAGAGAAAGTGTCCAATAACAGTGTGATTGCTGAGATTAAGCGATTAGTACTTGGCTGGTTATGTGGTGTATTACAGGCCCCATGAGGAGACCCTCTCCATGTAGAATAATACTGCTTCATCTCATGAGTCTTTATCTCATATATATGTTTTAGGAATTGTATAGTTTGTTGCCTCAAGGCAACATTATACCATTATGGAACACATTGAATTCATGAATATACTTTATATATACAATACAAATAAAAACATACTTGGTGGAAACTATTTTTTTATTATTTGATATTATGCATGCTAAAGTTTTCAATACAAGAAATGACTGAAAATATTGATTCAAAACAAATTCATGAATCAATATGGGAAAATCCTGTGGATTTGTTACAAATGAGCCCAAGCTTGGAAAACAAGTTTACTACAGTTATTAATTTAGTAACTGTCACCTCAAATGATTCTGGCAGTTTTGTTTAGTTACATTTTCAATACATTTTCAATGGAACCCAAAGCATCTTTAAACTAGCAGATCTTTAACATTATCAAGTGCTTTCCACAGGACATACACCTTTTAGTTTGGCAATTACAATGTTTTCTAAAGACCGCAGACATTTTTAATGATGTGAGATTTAACAGTTTAATAAATTGTCAATTATTAAAAGAATTTCTCCAAAAACAAGTTACAGCCATTAGTTTTTCAAATATTGTGTCTGTTATACCTGATGTTTTAAGTGTGATAAAGAGTTGTGGACATTACAATGATGCATGTTACAGTTTTCTATAGCTATTAAATGAAAGGACTGGAGAGACCATCTTTTGTGTTTTCCAACATGTTCAAACTCCCATAATATCATGATGTATGTTTACTGGTTGACGTAATGGACGTAGCACATTAGCATCAGAATGTAAACATATTACAGAGTGCAAACAAATTACACATTATCTACTGCACATTTATATATATTTATATTCATATCATTGATCAGCTGTTTCAAACTTCTTTTTAGTCCTAGACTAGGAACAAATAAGAACTTTGTCATACTGAGGCCTTTACAGTCTTGCGGCACTGTCACTTGGTGCTGAATTCTTCATATTCCATAAAAATACTCATTTACCAGAGTGCATGACATGTGTGATGTTTATTTGGACAAAGACTTCAATAACATTTAACTAGTTGAGACAATTTCATCAAAACATTTTGGAAAAAATTTGCCCCAGTTTTTCAATGTGTACAAGCATAATTTTGTATTTGCTTCCTCAATAACAAGATCCAGTTCAATATATTTTGATAGAAATAAAAGACTGCTCCAAAACAAGTTGGAAAACCTTTTGTGTACCCTGCAGAACATACTACATCATTTCATTTTACAATTTTTTTTGTAGGATTTTAAATTTCTACAAGCATCATCTTGTATTGACTTCTTCAATGACACATGATCAAGTTCAATAGATTTTGAAAGGAAGGACAGACTGCTCCAAAACTAGTCAGAAAATATTTTGTGTACCGTACAGAATATACTACACCTCTTCATTTTACAATTTTTTTGCATCAGATGTTCAATTCTACAAGCATCGTCTTGTATTGACTTCTTCAATGACACATGATCAAGTTCAATAGATTTTGAAAGAAAGACTGCTCCAAAACAAGTTGGAAAAATGTTTGAGTAGCTACAGAACATACTACAGCCCATGTTTTCCTAATTATTCACCTTGTTGTTTTAAGTGTGATGAAGAGTTGTGGTCATTATAATGAGGCATATTACAGTGATCTACAGGAATTGAATGAAGGGATTGGACATACTATCCTTTGTGTTATCCTGTTGCATGCCATGTTCAGTTAACATTAAACTCCCACGTTATCATAATCTGTGTGAATTGATTGATGTTTACAGTCTTGCGGCACCGTCACTGTCCATGGTGCTGAATTCATCATGTTATAGAAAAATAATCAGAGGGCATGACATCAGACAGTGTTTATTTAGACAAACATTCAATAACTTTTAACTAGTTGAAACAATTTCTTAATGACATTTTGGAAATACTTTTTCCTCTGATTTTCAATGCGTACAAGCATAATTTTGTGTTGACTCCTCAGTGACATATGATCAAGTTAAATAGATTATGAATGAAAGGACAAAAAATTCCCATCCGACTTGAATTAAATGCAAAAGTAATAACTTTTCAAGAACCAGTGTAGTCCAAATAAACATTGTCTCTAATGAACCGATTCTTTTCAGTGAAAAAACAGACTGTGAATCCAGTGTAGTCGAAAATAACTCTTATGAATTGGTTCTTTTAATAAATTGTTCAAAATACTTTTTCTTTATGCCAAGCTGTATTTAAAGAGACATATTTGCAACAAGCTGTTCCCATTCTGTCGCTCACTCAACATTGTGTCGATTGAAGCCTAACTAGGGGTCTTTCTTGAATGCCGCGTTTACCTCTGAACTTGAGAAAAGGCCAATGAGAAATTGGCAGAATTTGCCAATGCAGGAATTTGCATGCCCCTCCCTGGACATACGGGTATAAAAGGAGGGAATCGTGCGTCTGTCCATTCAGATGTTTTCTTCGGAGCCGAGTGGTTGTGCGATCAGTGAGTTGAGATCACTTCTGTTGCACTCACCTCTGCAGAGCGTTTGCTGTTGGATCTATGGCGTGTATCAGCGGCTTTCTCCTTCTCTGCACACCAGTGCAGCCTTTGCCCTATGGCGCTTCGACAGCATTTCTGAAAGCGTATATTGTCTCACAAAAGAGTATAATTTCTCTAAAAGAGCACACACAGCAGGCGTTGAACGTCCTTTTCAGGATGCGTCTTTTTAAAGATGACCTTCCGCCTCTGTGTAGTTCCTGGATGCGGTCGATATCTCTCCGCTCCTGATGGTCATAGACGCTGCCTCTGTTGTCTGGGCCGCGATCACACTGAGGCGGCGTTTGTTCTTGTTCTCACTGCGAGAACTTAACCATGGCAACGTTGCAGTTGCGGCTTTCCTTTCTGAAAAGGAACTCCACTCCAGCCGCCCCCCTGCGTCACTCCTTCTTCCCACGGGATTGAGGATGACCCGGCTGATGATGGAGGCGATTTGGGGATGGTAGCGTGCTCGGTTTCACTGGCTAAATCCCCACGAACCACCTGCCCCCCGGCATGCTTGCTGACTTCCATCCGGGCTTCACAGCCAGTCTGACAACTCCCTCGGACCCGGCGAGCTGGATGACGAATTCGCCGTTGCATCGTAGAGCATCCTGGCATCTGACGCGGAAGACTCGACTGGGCTACCGCCCTTGGGTCAGCCAGCTGAGGCTGATGCCCAGATGGCTGAAATGCTTGCCTGTGCCGCCGTGAGCATGGGGTTGGACTGGAACCATCCGTCCTCCCCACAGCCCTCATGGCTAGAGGATTGGTTCCTCGGGTTCGGGCGCTGCTAACAGCCACGCCACCCCACCTTTCACTGCCTGTAACCGATCTCCTCGCTCATCCGCTCTCACTACCCTTGACGGCGGGGTGGCCCACAGGTGTAAGAAGGTCCCCCAGGTGGATAGAGCGGTTGGGATCCACCTGTGCCCGGAAAACAGCGGCACCTGTTGGGATCGCCCGGTACTCCCCTCCAAGGCCTGTAGGATGACGTCGTCACTGACCACCAAAGCCTACAGTGCCACCAGACAGGCCGCCTCCGCCCTGAATGCCATGGCCCTCCAGCAAGTCCACCAGGCCAAGGCATTTAAGATCTGCACTTGGGTAGTCCTGACGTCCGGGCCACAAAGGTCAAAGTGCGGGCACTCCGGCAGGCAATGGCCACCCTCGTGGTCCAGGAACGTCACCTGTGGCTGAACCTGTTTGAGATGCGGGAGGTCGACAAAGCCCGCTTTCTCAACATCCCCATCTCCCAGCTCGGCCTATTCGGCGACCCCGGCACCCCGGACGTAGACCCCTCGCCCCAGGACCCACGATTGCTGTCCCCCGGCTGGCCGGTTCTGACTAGTCCAGAGGACGCCTACACAAGACCTCCTCCTCAGTCACTAACCCGCCCCCTGTCGGATGTGCGGAGCAAGTTAAGTACTTTGAGTCCTTTCCCAGCACCAAAGCCTTGGGAAGAGCTTTTGCCTCCCAACGCAACACTACCTGCTCCGCCCCGCTGCGAAGCCCCACCAGGTACGGAGCTTGGTCGCATGGCTTTCACTTCCAAACCCGTCGCGTTGGTTGGCCAGGACCATCCGACTCGGCTACGGGATTCAGTTCACCAGACCCTGCCCCCTTTCGGAGGTATGCACGGCAAAAACGCCAGCACCCTAAGTGTGGAGATTGTGACCCTTTTACTCAAAGACGCGACAGAGCCTGTCCCTCCAGCCAAGATGAAGAAGGATTTCTACAGCCATTACTACATTGTACCAAACAAAGGCGGTGGCTTGCGACCGATCCTGGACCTGCGAGTTCTCAACCGTGCCTTGCACAAACTTCCGTTCAAGATGCTCACGATTGGTTTGGAGCGGTAGACCTGAAGGAAGCATACTTCCACGTCTCTATCTTGCCTCGAAATCGACAATTCCTATGGTTTGTGTTTGACGGCCAGGTGTATAAGTACAAAGTCCTCCCCTTGGGCCTGTCCCTGTCTCCTCGTGTCTTTACAAATGTTGCAGAGGCATATGAGATGAGATAGCCTTCTTTACCCTCGTGCATTGATGGGGCTTGGGCGCCCAACACCCTGTCGCCAATTTGTGGTTTGTCCCTCTTTGGACCACTGTTGGTAGGTTCCAAAAGCCTTGCCATTTCAGAGATGCTCTGACCCAGTTTTCTGGCCATAACAATTTGGCCCTTGTCAAAGTTGCTTACACATTTAGTATGAGAACTGATTGTTTGCTTACCATCCAATCTACTGAGACCTTGACAAGTGGCCTTGTTAGGAGATGATCAGCGTTATTCGCTGTGTCATAATGTTTTGGCTCATCTGTGTAAACACTCATAGATTCATTGAGTTTCTTTAGTGGGGCAAAGGATGAGAATTATATCTGTTTCCCATCTCACTGACAACTTAACCATCACTTGCCTTGCTCACACCAGCACACGGAGCACATTGCCATGGCAACAGTCCATGCCATAATCATCATCATGCACTTCAGTGCTGTGCTGCCGTTCAGCTTTTGAGACAAAGAAAGACAAAACAAAAATCTGATTTTGTCTGTTTCACACTGACACTTTCAGGAAAAAAAGGCTTGTTTACCTGCTGAAAAAGCATCTTAAGCCAGCCTAAGATGGTTTAAGATGGTCTTCAGCTAGGTTAAGCTGGTCAAGTGGCTGATCTTCCAGCCTGACCAGCTGATGAGTGAGCAACTCCCCTATTAAACCTACAACCAAATCAGCCGGAATATGCTGAGAGACCAACTAAGACTACCAACCTAGGTTAAGCTGTTTTTTCATCAGGGTTGTAAAAAAAATCTTTTCCTCCTAACTTCTCTCACAGACGAAGAATCTTTGAAGAATCCTTCACTGGATTTGAAGATGTATGTCTCCACTGTGCTCTAAACGCTCTTGCTGTTTTCTGTTTTCTGCGTGGTGGTTTGGGCCCATGTTGTGATAGGGGGCACTATAGGTGTCCAAAATGTATGCCTGGAGATAATTAGCTATAAATTCTCTGGTGCCCACAGAGCAGAGCAAGGAAGAATTGAGTTCTTATGCCTTATGCCTGCTTTGTTTTGCACAGTCGTTAATTTTTATTTCATTGCTGGTAACTGGAATCAAAAGACCAAATAAAGCCTCTTTTGGTTGTGCCAATTAATCGAGCAAGAGACTAATCCCAAAGATTTAAGACTGAAATCCAAGAGCTGGACGATAAAGATATGCCTCTTTGGTGGACTTTTATTGTAACCAGTTTAATTGGTTGGGGGATAAAAGCCTCTGCATGAGAATGTATTTGAGAATAATCACTGTTGGAAAGAGTCAATGTGAACATTTATTATTTATCATTGGAGCTTATAAACATGATTAATCTCGCAATTAACAATGTACACATTTTTAATAGATATTAAATCCAGAAAATGAAAATTACTTTATTATAGCTTGTGTTTATGAGGCATAAAACCCGCCAATTTATTCCTGTTTTTTTTCCCTCAAGATTCATGTTTTGGCTCGGTTAAAGAAGTGTTGTGTTTGGAGGGAGATAATATTTTCCTAGTGATAAATCTGTTTGGTTTTTAGATGAGAATAGAGGTTTAATATTTGTTTCTGTTGTCATCTGCTTCAAAATAAGCTCTGTTTGCATAGAGGGAGCCATAATCTCAGTGTGTGATATACAGTTTATACAGCAGAGGGCGCACGTGTATCGTAAACGAATCAGGCAATACGCTGCGTGTTAAAAACGGTGGTCTCGACGATAAGGAAAATATTGTTGTTAATGAGTTTAGCAAAAAACTGTTAAAATATTCACTTTTATTGCTTATTTAACAAGATAACATACAAATAACATTTTATTTTATTCAAGAAATTTTTAAAAGACTTTGGCTAAATTAAATAATATGAACTAGACCTGGCCTCCTTGTTTTAGCACTGGTTAGACCTAGCATCTTCACTAACCAAAAGTTCCATGATTTTTTAGAAATGTTCCATGGTACCATGTTTTTTGCCATATAGCATGGTAATTCCATTGTATCTATTCTCTCAGTACATTGGAGTAGGCCTCATATTATTACGGGAAATTAATAATCATTCAGTAACATGATATGACCATCTGATAGCATTACTGTACCATGGTACTGCCAAAACACTTTTTCTGATTCACCTAAATAGGCATCACAAACAGATTAGCAGATCAATTTGCTTCTGTGTAAACACTGTAATAGAAAGTGTTTAAATGTGTGTATCATGTACCAGAATGTTTTCAAAACCTGCAGTACTTCAGAAAGAAAATTTGCATCCGTAACAGACAGGTGAACCTAGAAATGACCACATTTCAATTGTTTATTATCAATTGTAGTTCATTTATTCAGTAATAACAATAGTTTGTGAACATCATTTATCAGGTCTTCTGATCAGAATGTAAAAGTGGGATGACTCCTGACTGCTTTAATGTGTGATTTTTGTGGCCTTTCATGTGACCTCATGTCTTTATTATGATATAGCAAGTCGTATATGATGTCAGTCAAAGTCCATCCTGAGAGAGAACAAAACACAGCCCCTGGTGAGAAGATAGTCTCAGAGAGTGAAGAGGTGTGTCTGTTGTTCTCAAGTTACTTTTCTATATGACAAAGTACCAATGACATTATATATATATATATACCACAGTTAGTTCCTCAAATCTGATTGGACGAGGGACGTTCCATGAGCACTGATGGTGTGACACCATCAGCACTCAGACGCTTCACTGTGTGTGTATCACTCCGCGTTCATGCTGTTGTAAACTAAAGTGTATCTGTTAGGAGTTACTGGCTTTATTTTTGAAATTACATATGTTAGCCAGCAGGTGGTGGCAAAACATAATTTTTGTGTGTAATATGAGCCAGTTGGTGACGTAAAGTGAATCCGGTAGTCATTGAAGTTTTCGGTCATTGTCCTGCTGCATCACCTGCTGCACAGCCACCCTGACATTATCCTGTAGGATATCTTGATAAATTTGGGAATTATTTTTCCCTCGATGATGGCAAGCTGTCCAGGCCCAAAGAAGCAAAGCAGCCCCAAATCATGATGCTCCCTCCACCATACTTCACCGATGGGAGGATGTTTTCATGTTGGTACGCGGTGCCCTTTTTATACCATACTTAGTTCTGCGTGTTCTTCCCAAAATTTCAACCTTAGTTTCATCAGTCCAGAAAACATTTTACCAGTAGCTTTGTGCAGTGTCAATGTGGTCTTTGTGGCAAACTTCAGGCATGCAGCAATGGTTTTGTTGTAAAGCAGCAGCTTCCTTCGTGGTGTCCTGCCATGGACACCTTGCCTGTTTAATGTTTTCTGTACCGTAGATTCATGAGATGTTAACCAGTTCAAATCATTCCTTCAAGTCTTTAGCTGTCACTCTAGGGTTATTTTTACCTCATTGACCATTCTGCGTGGTGCCCTTTTGTCATTTTGGCTGGACGGCAACAGATGAATGTCTAAGCTCTTTGAGATAACTTTTTAACCCTTTCCAGCTTTATCCAAAGCAACAATTCTTGATCATAGGTCTTCTGATATCTCTTTTTTGTGAATTATGGTCCACATCAGCAGATGCTTCTTGTGAATAGCAAACACACATTTTTTGAGTGCTATTTACAAGTCAAGGTAGCTCTAACTCACACCTCCAATCTCAATTCATGAATTTGATGCCAGGTTTTCCAACTCCTGACTCTAATTAGCTTTTGTTGATGTCATTAGCTGGGTCACATACTTTTTCCACAGCACTGTGAATGTTTAATGGGATGTGTTACTTAAAGACATTAATTGTTATAATTTTTTATAACAATTTGTATTAGCTTAAGCACATTGTTCTTTGTCTATACTTGTGACTTTGATGAAGATGAGATCACAATGGCATTACCATAGCAAACAAGAACTAGTTTTGTTACACATCCACATTGTACAGCTGTGGGTCTTCGCATAAAATCACTTACCACGTGCACCTGTCCTCATCGTAAGCTCAACCTCCACTCTTACAAAATATCAAACACTAACAAGTATAAATAATATTTTAATGAGCAACTAAACAAAAGAGAAACACACACACATGACGGACATGTTCGTAAACGATCTCTCTCTCTCGCACCACTGCCCGCAATCGGCCTTTATCCCTCTCGGAGGATTAATTAGCCTGATAAGGGAACGGGTGTGTATAATCATGATCCAGTCCCGCCCTCCGCCCTGCCACAGTATTCATCTTACACTATAACATATAAATTAACATGTAATTGTAACATTTACTCTCCAAATCGATTCCCATGCAAAGCATGCTAGGAACTAGAAATCCCCTTTACAGTTTCAGTTAGCCAAACTAAAACATATTTTTAAATTGAAGTAAAGGTTTTTTCATTGAAACAACTAAGTTAAATTAAGTTTGCTTGGTTACATACTTGGTTTTAGTAATATGAACAATGGAGGATTAAGTAAACCTAATGACAGTGAAAGATTTTAGAGTGTATTGTAAGTAAGGAAATTGGTGAAGCAACTTTGGCACTCATCATCTCTGAGCAAAAAGCAAGCAGACAGGGTGTAGTCCCGATGAAACAACTCTACATTTAGAGTTTAGAGCACATGATGAAACAGCTTTACATTTTAATCCCTATGTTACCTTGCCCTCTGTTAGACTGCAGTGTACCATTGTATGTTTCTCGTATGTATGAAACTATTCTGTTGTTTGTTGTATGTACAGTATTTTTCTCTTAGTTCCCCTGGGCGACAAACCTCTGCCTTCATGTAGCACCATACGAGAGGAAAGAGTGACTTTCTGCTTATGTGTAGTTAGTTGAGATAAAATACTTTTAGGAAGTTGACCTGTTCTGCGATGTGACATGCTATAATTCATCTATAACTTAACTATACAGCATTTAGCTAATTCTTATAATAAAACTATGCATGCTATTTTAATGTCAATCTCCAGCACTCTTTAGAGCATTGGTGCTAAACTACGTCAAGTCACCCAAAAATTAAATTGTGCCATTATTTACCTACCCCATTTTGTTTCAAACCTATATGAGATGTTAGGTAGAATGTTAGAGGTGAAAGATGACTGAGGCAAACATTCTGCCTAATACTATGTCCCACGGAAGAAAGAATGTCATGCAGCTTTCAAACAACATAGAGATTACTTCTTTTTTGGATTAACTATAACGTTTGTGGAAGTGTGTGTGTTTGGTAAATGTTAACGTGAATGACCTTACAGGATGTAGTAGTCCACATAATCCAACGAACACTTGCAGGTGCAAGAGTGTGTATGCATTCGACATTGCTGTTTATACTAATATTATACTAACACTCCTTCTTAGTGTGTGGGTGTCCACTCAAGGCTCTCAGCATTGCTCAGTAGCCTGGCCCCAGACAGGAGGATAACATGTTTACTGGAGAAGTTGAGTCAATTTACGGAAAGCAAAACACTGCGAGTGCACCAACAAAGTTTTCTCAGGGTCTTAAACTCTCCCTCCAACCCTGTGAGCTCTGCAGCTTGAACTTGTGTGTGGCTAATAATGTACAAGAAAACAGACACTGTTGCTTTCTAGCACATTCTATTGACACTCTCAATACTTTTTCTACTTTAGAGAAAAATCCTTCTCTATCCAATTGATCATAAACAAAGCTGGACCCCAACAAGTATTTGGACATTTAAGTCACACATTAAGTTTATGCCATAGAAGGAATGTCATTGATAACAACATATCAAACCATGCGGCATGTATTTTAAAGAAAGATAGCACAGTTTCTGAAGAAAACATTTCATAAAAAGAGGTTTGTTAGGTTTGAAATGATAAAACAATAGATATACTGTTATGAAATTAATAAAAATATATATTTGTACATTTGGAACATAATCATTGTTAATGTGACTGTTGTGTGTGAAAATTCCAGGAGATCAGCAGCTACAGAAATACTCAAACCAGCACCAACAATCATCCATGTGATTATCTCATCAGCCAATCATGTGGCAGCAGTGCAGTGTATAAAATCATGCAGATACAGGTCAGGAGCGTCAGTTAATGTTGACATCAACCATCAGAATGTGGAAAAAATATGATCTCAGTTATTTGGACTGTAGCATGATTGTTGGTGCCAGACGGGCTGGTTTGAGTATTTCTGTAACTGATGATCTCCTGGGATTTTCACACACAACAGATGCTAGAATTCACTCAGAATGGTGACAAAATCAAAAAAACATCCAGGTAGCGGCCATATATATATATATATATATATTCTTAATATATTCTTCATTTATCTCAGAATCTCCTCTTCACATACCATCATCACACAGAATAGATTACTTAAATGGAAACTGCCGGCTGCAGTCATCAACTATTTCCGTGTTGTTGTCTCCTTCTCTAAAAGATTAACACGTTTTATTGGCGAGAAACCCACTTGGATCAACACATCGCTTCATTTGGCCTTTTGTCAGTTTGAAAATGATGTGATCAAGGATAAAATATTACATCAAATCCATTTTATGGGGCGTTATTACTAGTTCATTTGAAAATAGTATGCAGTCTTAGCATATAAGCATACCTATTTTAGTTACTGTATCACTACCAACTCGTCTTCCATTGTAGGTGTGCTACACATGACACCTTTTTATAGGTTTTAAAGGGATAGGTCATCCAAAAATGAAAATTCTCATCACTTATTCACTTTCATGCAATGCCAGTGTGTATGACTTTCCGAAGAACTTCAGACCTTTTTCTGAAGAACACAAACAAACCTACTCTGCAAGTTCTTTCAATGCAAGAATCCAAAAAGTCATAAAACACATCACATAAAGGCAGCCTTAAAGTAATCTCATAGTAGACTCCAGTGGTTTAATATATATCTTCTAAAGCGATGCAGTCACTTTGGGTGAGAAACAGATAAATATTTAAATATTTTTTACTATAAATCTCCACTTTCACTTTCAGAAATTGAAAGTAAATATTTATAGTAAAAACGACTTAACTATTTATCTGTTTCTCACCCACACTAATCATATTGCATCTGAAGACATAGATTTAACCACTAGAGTCATATGGATTACTTTAATGCTGCCTTTATGGGATTTGTTGAGTTTCTGGACACCATTCACTTGCATTGTATGGACCTACAAGGCTGAAATATTTTCTAAAAATCTTTGCTTGTGTTCTGCAGAAGAAAGAACGTCATACACATCTGGGATTTCATGAGGGTGAGTAAATGATGAGAGGATTTGAATTTTTGGGTGAACTATCCCTTTAAGAGACCTTATTCACAGTAGCGCCATCTCTGATTTTTGACGGGAATGAAAACAAGGCTGTGAGGGATAGACAGACGGTCTTTACAGTGTTTTCTTTTGCTTAAAGTGTTTTTGGACCGTTCAGCAGACTAAACATTGAGTTGTTTCAACTTTTGTTTCAGTTGACAAAAAATTCCAGACAACATTAGTTGTGGAAAATTTTATTATATGGCACATGTCATTGAAGAGACTATTCTATTCCTCACAGAAGAGTCTATTCCTCACAGTCGTGTTTTCATTCCCGTCAAAAGTAAAATATGGCGCTAATGTGAATAAGGTCTAAACAATCACTTTCTTTCCTTAAAGGAATATATTCTGACACCACCACGTGGTGGTGTAGTGGTCTAAAGCACATAACTGGTAATCTGGTAATAAGAAGGTTGTGGGTTCAATCCCCACAGCCACCACCCTTGTGTCCTTGAGTAAGGCACTCAACTCCAGGTTGCTTCGGAGGATTGTCCCTGTAATAAGGGCTCTGTAAGTCGCTTTGGATAAAAGTGTCTGCCAAATGCATAAATGTAAATAAACAAAGCAAAAATATGGGTTACAATTAAGGCCCAATCATAAACGTTAACATTTTCTCTTTTTCAAAAATGCAGCAACAATATGTAAACAATTTGCATGTTAAGATGATTTTAGTGTGATAAAATCGCTTACGAACCTTTTCTGTGTAAAGTTATATACAATTGTGTATGTACTGTTATGTACAATTTAAACATATTTTAAACCTCAAATAATACACTGGTTTTAACAAAAATTCATGTAAGTGCTTTTATAAATGATTAAACATAAGCTTCACATTTCTGCTTTATACCCTCCAAAAATTGGCCCCATTGACTTCCATTGTCTCAATGCAACCTTACATTTACATTTATGTATTTGGCAGACACTTTTATCCAAAGCAACTTACAGTGCACTTATTACAGGGACAATCCCCCCGGAGCAACCTGGAGTACCTTGCTCAAGGACACAATGTTGGCTGTGGGGATCAAACCGACAACCTTCAGATTACCAGTTCAGTGTTTTAGCCCACTACACCACCACCATTCCAACCTTGATTTTTGCTTCTTTTTTTTTACTTAGGGATAAATCAAAATAATTTTTTGTGGTAATCAACATTATGCCACAAATGCTTTCAATTGAGCTTACATTGAACCAGCATTTCCTCTGCTTCTGA